>NC_133378.1:40359380-40595451 GCF_049309525.1 Garra rufa
AAAAAGTAATTAAAATATTTGAAAAAAAGTAAAGATGATGACTTTAAGTAAATGAGGTAACTGTTTTTTTTAAGTTATTAGAGTATTTACACACAGAACTAGTTTATGTTAGTTTATCATAAAAACTTGAAATAAAATAAACATTAACTGAATAAAGTTAAAATATAAAAAAAAATTACTTTTCCCATTTTAAATTAACTTAAATTGAAGTACTAAAATAATTAAAAGCTAAATAATCTCAAACTAAAAGCTAAAATGTATTAAAAATATTTTTAAAAAATCATAAAAAGATGACAAAACTTAAATTGAAAATTAAAACAGAAAATATTAAAACACATTTTAATATAAAATATTACCAAAAACTAATATCAACGATACTAAAATAACACTGGCTTACAGTAAGATCAGGAACATATCTCAAAGTAAATGGAGTTTTATATGTAAATATTTACATACACAGAACTAGTTTATGGGCACAAAATAATGAGCAAGGATGGTAACTATTTTCACAATCTGATGTTTCCATTGCTGAAGTGAGGTTTTTCAGGACTGAACAGCAGCTGTAGTTTGTGTTTCTGTGTCCTGTACACCTGAATCTCAGTTGACTTCTCCTCATGTGAGAGTGTGTGTGTGATCGTTCACTCGGATGGAAGTGTTCAGATGATGCTGTTTCCATGGCAGCAGAATTGGGGGTACATTCACACTGACCTGAGACCTGAGATCTGACACAAACACACACACACGCAGTGAAATGGACCCACAAACACCCCACCTGGACAGACACTGCAGTGTTTGATATAGATGTAATATGTCATCATATCAGGAGAATAACAGCAAACCTGCTTAATTTTAATGTTTCTGGAGGAACATGTGAATTGATTGCTTGATCAGTTTTATTGATTACTGGAACAATCGGTTATTGGCAAAAATCCAAACCGATAGTTTCTTCTCTCAGCAGTGGATGTCATCATAATTGGGTAAACTTCATATAATATATTTTTTTCACAACTGCCAAAAAGAGGGAAAAAAAATGACAGAGACTAATAGCATGAAACTTCAAGGCTGGAGAAATCAGTTAATTGTGACTTTTTATCTCACAATTCTGACTTTTTTTTCCCCACAATTCTGGGAAAAAAGTTACAAATAAAATATAATTCTAAAAATCATTCTTAATATTAAAGGAATTTTTTAACAGAAATGTGATACAAACTCTCAATTCTGACTTTTTTCTCAGAATTGTTAGAAATAAACTTGCAATCGCGAGTTATAAAATCCAATTCTGTTTTTTTTTTCTCGAGTTTATATCTCACAATTCAGAATTTTTTTCAACTCGCAGTTGGGAGTTTATAGCTCACAATTCTGAGAAAAAAGTTACAAATAAAATATAATTCTAAAAATCATTGTCAATATTTAAAGATTATTATTATTTTTTTTAAACAGAAATGTGATACAAACTCGCAATTCTGACTTTTTTCTCAGAATTGTGAGATTGTGAGAAATTGGCAATCGCGAGTTTTAAAATCCAATTCTGGATTTTTTTTTTCTCTCGAGTTTATATCTCACAATTCTGACTTTATAACTCAAAATTGCATGTAAAATAGTCCAAATTCTTAGAAAAAAAGTGCTTTATTTTTCAGAATTTCGTGATTTAACACTGTTTTTTGTACTATAGTTCAGCATTGTTTTACTCATAGTGTTATGTCAAGTCATTGTTATTTATATAGTGCTTTTACGATACAGATTGTCAAATCAGCTTTACAATATTAAACAGAAAAATTGTGAGTCCAAGGAACCATGACTCCATTGTTTGTTTTCATTCAGTATTCAGTGTTCTGGGTGGTTGCTTTGGTATTGCAGGTCAATGCACATACTAAACTTTAACTGTTTAGTGTTTGGTGACATTATTGTGTGTGTGTTTGTTCCCCAGGCTCTGAGAACAAGCAGAATACAAATATGAACATTGGCCTAATTGATTTAGCAGCGCACAATGTTGTTATTGTGTTTTATGGCGCGTCTGAAATGAGCAGCGTGAACTGATTGTTGTTATTTGTCTGGAGTATGCTGAGTGAATGTAGAGAGTATGCAGCGCACGTTTGCTCTGCTTCTGTTGGAGTGTGCTGAAGGGCGTCTGTCCTCACGTTCACTTTGTTCTCTTCTTTATTTCATGAGGATTCGAGTCGTGATTCTCCTTTGAACACCACAGGGTCAGAGTCAACGCAGGAAAACACAATCGCATATCAGCACTTACATCATAAATTGTTTTTGCACAATTTAATTATAAAGAATACAGATCAACACAAACACAAAGGCTACTGCTTAATAGAAAAACATTTACCCCCGGTTTCACAGACAAGGCTTAAGCCTAGTCCTAGACTAAAATGTAAGTCTGAGCTGTTTCAACTGAAACAAAATTGCACTGATTGATCTTAAAATATATCAGTGCCTTTGTTTTGTCTCAAGATGCACACCAGTAATGTTTTTTTTCTAAGCATGGTTATAAAAATTACAAATGTCCTAATTGAACTAACCCTGTCTGTGAAACCGGGCCTTAGAGTTAAAAAAAAAAAGTAGTATATACAGATAAACACACATGCAGGTTTTGTAACGATTCAGTATTTTGAAATGTTTTGCACTTTAATTTTACATTTTAACTAATACATTTTTTTGTTAATATTTTACTCTGTTTGCTTTTTAAATTAATTTAATTTTATTGTATTCACTCCATTTTCATATTTATTACATTTTCATATTTTTTATTTGATTGTTTTTACATCATTTTATTTTTTGTTCTCTCGATTTGCATAATCATTTTGTATTTTAATTTAATTCTATTTTTTAGTTGTACTTAGTAATTCCATTTGCATATTTTATTTGATCATTATTTGCATATTTTTTACTTGTACACTCAATTTGCATGTTACTTTTAATTTATTACGTTCACTTTATTTGCATGTTTTTTATTTTATGTTAGCTTATTTTTTTGTTGTTCGATCACTCTTTGAGATTTGTCTTTGTTTTATTGTATTAAATACATTTAATTGCCATTTTTTTTATTTTGATTACTTATGCACACTATTGGCATATTTTATCTTTATTTATTTGCATGTTTTTTATTTAAATTTTTCACCTATGCACTTTATTTGCATGTTATTTTTATTTTATTACGTTCACTCCATTTGCATATTTTTATTATTTTGATTTTAAGTTAGCTTATTTTTTGTTATTTGTTCATTCTTTCAGATTTGTCTTGATTTTATTGCATCTACTCCATTTTCCATTTTTCCATACTCCATTTTCATAATTTTACTTTATATGTTTTTCTTTTTATTTAATTTAATTTTACATTATTTTTTTTACTTGTTCACTTGATTTGCATATTCGTAAGTTCAATTTGCAGATTTTATTTTATTCATTTTTTTTTTACATTACTTTACAAATGAAATTACTAATTAAAACAAAATATGCAAATTAAATTAAAATACAAAACAAATATGCAAATCGAGTGAACAAGTCAAGTCACCTTTATTTATATAGCGCTTTTAACAATACAGATTGTGTCAAAGCAACTGCACAGTATTTAAACAGCACAATAGTGTGTAAGTAACGCATTATTGTAAACAATCAATTTTCAGTTAAAGGCAGTTCATCAATGAATTCAGTGATATCATCGTCAGTTCAGTTCAAATAGTATACGATATCGCTGGAAAGTGTCCCCAACTAAGCAAGCCAGAGGCGACAGCGGCAAGGAACCAAAAAGCCACAGGTGACAGAAATGGAGAAAAAAAAAACCTTGGGAGAAACCAGGCTCAGTCGGGGGACCAGTTCTCCTCTGGCCAGACCAAACCAGCAGTTTGTACCAATGTCAGATTGTAGAGAACTCATCAGGTTCCTGTGGTGTAGCGCCGATGGCTGTCTAGGTTGGCGAGGTCTTTAGTGATGATCCGTCTCTGGAGCTCATCTGGTTGACATTCAGGGCTATAGAAGTCATCTCCAGGTGGTGATCCATGATCTAAGCTGGGTACGAACTGGATCCGGGGGACTGCAGTGACCATCTGATCCGGATACAGGCTGGGTCTGGTGGCTACGGTGACCTCAGAATGAGAATGAAACAGACTAATATTAGCGTAGATGCCATTCTTTTTACGATGCAACGAGTGCATCAGATGTTATGGGAAGTGTTTTCGGTTCCGGTTGACCTAATTAATGCAGCCTAACAATCCTTTAACGGATTTGAGTTATAGGAATGTGTTAATGTTTTTATGTGTAAACCAGGTTAAAGAGTTGTGTCTTTTATCTAGATTTAAACTGACAGATTGTGTCTGCCTCCCGAACAGTGTTAGGTAGATTGTTCCAGAGTTTAGGCGCTAGATAAGAACATGATCTGCCACCCGCAGTTGTTTTCGATATTCTAGGTATTAGCAAATTGCTGGAATTTTGAGAACACACATATTAGTTTTCACAAAGTTTGCTGCTCAACTGCTTTTAGATCTTTGTTTCAGTTGTTTCTGTGATGTACTGAAATATAATTACAAGCACTTCATACGTTTCAAAGGCTTTTATCGACAATTACATGACATTTATGCGCAGAGTCAGTATTTGCAGTGTTGGCCCTTCTTTTTCAGGACCTCTGCAATTCGACTGGGCATGCTCTCAATCATCATCTGGGCCAAATCCTGACTGATAGCAACCCATTCTTTCATAATCACTTCTTGGAGTTTGTCAGAATTAGTGGGTTTTTGTTTGTCCACCCGCCTCTTGAGGATTGACCACAAGTTCTCAATGGGATTAAGATCTGGGGAGTTTCCAGGCCATGGACCCAAAATTTCAACGTTTTGGTCCCCGAGCCACTTAGTTATCACTTTTGCCTTATGGCATCGTGCTGGAAAATGCATTGTTCTTCACCAAACTGTTGTTGGATTGTTGGAAGAAGTTGCTGTTGGAGGGTGTTTCATTCTTTATTCATGGCTGTGTTTTTGGGCAAAATTGTGAGTGAGCCCACTCCCTTGGATGAGAAGCAACCCCCCACACATGAATAGTCTCAGGATGCTTTACTGTTGGCATGACACAGGACTGATGGTAGCGCTCACCTTTTCTTCTCCGGACAAGCCTTTTTCCAGATGCCCCAAACAATCGGAAAGAGGCTTCATCTGAGAATATGACCTTGCCCCAGTCCTCAGCAGTCCATTCGCCATACTTTTTGCAGAAGATCAATCTGTCCCTGAAGTTATTTGGAGAGAAGTGGCTTCTTTGCTGCCCTTCTTGACACCAGGCCATCTTCCAAAAGTCTTGGCCTCACTGTGTGTTCAGATGCGCTCACACCTGCCTGTTGCCATTCCTGAGCAAGCTCTGCACTGGTGGCACTCCGATCCCGCAGCTGAATCCTCTTTAGGAGACCATCCTGGCGCTTGCTGGACTTTCTTGGACGCTCTGAAGCCTTCTTAACAAGAATTGAACCTCTTTCCTTGAAGTTCTTGATGATCCTACACTGTAAAACCCGACAAGTTACGGTAACTCAAACCGTTTTAGGAAACTGATTGCCTTAAACCATTTAAGTTTGGTAAAACCCAAAAATATGAGTACTATAAACTCATATACATTGAGTTTAATTAACTTATTCTTTTTAACATTAGCTTAGGCAATTATTTGAGTTAACTCAACTTTAAAAATGTAAGTTTATTCCACTCAGTCAGTTTGAATTCAGGTAACAAATCCAACTAAGTCTTATCAACTTTTTGCTACTTGAATGGTTTGAGGAAACCGATTGCCTTAGATGGTTTAAGTTCATCAAACTCAAAGCAATAAAGTTACATAAGACGTACCAAAAACACTGGTAATAATGACAGAACAGGTGGGTTTTCTTAAGTATTTATTGAAATACAACAAATGTTTTAAAGCATAAATAAAAATAAGTGATCTGTTTAGTTAAAAATATAATATTTACGCTTTATCTTATCAGACTTTTCACCAAATAAGCAAAGACAGCAAAAACAAGGAAATGTTTAACAAAATCCCTTTTTAAAATACTAATTATAATTGATAATATTAAAAAATAATAACAATAAATGATATGAAACACAGTGGATCAATTTTAAAATAAAATATAAAAAAAAGGTTTTCCTTAAATTTTGTATAGAAAGTACTGTTAATCTTAAGTATGTATACTATAAGGGAATACATTAGTGCAAAAAAAAAAAAAACCTGTACACTGAGCCAAGACTTGGCAGATATCATCTTTAGATACAATCAAAACATCCAAGTCAAAATTATTTATACAATGCTTTTTACAATACAAGTTGTGTCAAAGCAACTTTACATTACTGCAGTGACCATTTGATCTGGATACAGACTAGACCTGGTGGCTACAGCAACCTCAGAATAAGAAAGAAACAGACTAATATTAACATAGACGCAAAAGTTCCATGTTGCCACAAAGTCAGATTGGAGAGGACTCATCTGGTTCTCGTGGTCTTGCGTCGATGGCCGTCTAGGTGATGAGGTCTTCAAGGATGATCTGTCTCTGGGGCTCATCTAGTTGACGTGGTTTCTGCTGTCATTCCATTGGGTTTAAGAATAATGTTCCCTCTTCCTCCTTAACAGTGATGGTGACAGCTGCCATCTGCACCTGATCAGGCTCCCGTTTTCTAAATGCAGTAAAAGTTTTGTTAGAGTACGTCACCAAATATCATCATATCTAAACAAATCAGACATATTTACATTTTCATAAATTACAATAAAGGTGTGAAGGATCGGGAAAGTGTTTATTCAATAAGGTATGTACACAATTTAAAACAAAAAACCTGTAGTACTTTAATTTTCACATCACAACTTCCAGAGTTGTTTATCAGCAGGATTTTCAGATGTGAATATCAGCTAAATGTTTTAGAGATTTAATTTAATTTACATAAACTCATTTTACTAATTTACTATTTAATTTGACAATCTAAGGTTCTTTATTACAGAACAGAGAGAAAAAGTGATAGTTCACCCAAAAATGAGAATTACTTACTCTAATGTTGTTCCAAGCCCGTATTCCAATTTAAACCCTGTGGCTCGTGACGATACATTGAGGTTTGAGACACAAAACTATCGGTCTGTACAAAAAACTGAACAGTATTTATAATATTATTTACCTTTGATCGATCGCAACGTTCTACTGTCCTCACAACAGCCGGCGCGTGATGCATCAACGTGATCTGCCATAGTAGATGCAGGCACGGAAGCGGTCTGTCATGTGTACACATCACTCATTGTTTACGTAGTGCATAGTGGCTACTCAAAATGATAATGACTTGTGCTTATCCTGATTCTGGCAATTGATTAAAAACTAAAAGATTACGTTTTCTTGTGCAAACCCATCCGGGAGTGTTGACTTTTCACCGACTACAATCGCCAGAGCACGCTGACGCACCATGCACAGGTTGTTGTGAACACGCTCCATACAGCGGAGAGTTCCGGTGGATCAGAGGTAAATAATGATGTAAATACTATTAAGTTTCTTGAACAAGACAGACAGTTTTGTGTCTCAAGATCTCAATGTATCACCACGGGCCGCAGGGTTTAATTGGGTTTTGTCTGTGTATGTTTTTTCCCCTCAAAGATTTGGTAACTATTGACTGCCATTATATGACTGACAGACTGCAATGGTTTGAGTTAAACATTTTTGTTTGAACTATCCCTTTAAGGTATTTTTAATGATATCTGAGAACTTTCTGAGCCTCCATAGACAGCTACGCAAATGGAATGTTCCTAGACCCATAAAATATATTTTTTTCATCTGTATTAATTAAGTATATAACTATAACTATAATCACAACTTAAAAGACTTCACTGGTATTCTTCTGAAGCAACACAAAATAAAAAAGACTGACAGAATGACAGCCAACCTGAAATTTAAGATGTCATTCACTCTGCCAATTCAGACTGAATCAAAATGGTAGCACACTACAAACATTACTGGTCCTTAGATGTCATGATGTTATTCTTGTGGGATGCTAGTTGAGGTTTGCCATTTTTCATCTGTGCTGTGTATTCACCATTGATCATTGTTTAGGTCTAAATTTCAAATCTAATATTCACATAAAATTACAGTATTGCTTCAGAAGAGCAGAGATTGAATTTGTGTTGCTGGTAATTCTGGACACAATTACAATTGCAATTGCATCATCAAAAAATAAAAACTGAAGAACTTTACTTTTTATAACGTGACAAATTACATCTTGTAATCTCGTAATAAACACTAAAGCCAATCAATTTGTATATATCCTAAAGCCCATCATATAAATATAATGTGAATTCTACTTACTTCATTTTAGGCTTTTACTGCAGCAGCTTGTTGCCAATGACATCACACCACCCCTTAGCTCTGAAAAGATTGATGTAAAAAACATGACAATTTGTTAGTATGAATTTTAAATAAGACAACATGAGGAGCAAATAACAGTCTAAAATGTTAACTAACTTAAGGTTAACAAAACAGAGTATAAACGCTCCTCACCGGGCTTGGGCGAGTATAGTAACGTTAAACGTCAACGTCACATGGATATTCTAGATGAAACTGACAAACCAAATAATAAAAAACGATTAACAAAAAGTTTAAACATTTTTGAAAATAGGGAATGTGTGTTTGCTTTACCTTGCTTCGGAGCTGTGGCGCGAGTGACGGTTAAAGATGTGGAAGATAGTTCGTCTGTCAGCCGCCTCTCCAGTTTAAAAATAAAAATTGCTGGACTCGTTTGTGTCCGACTGTGAGAAACCACAAAACATATTTATTAATTTATCACTGACAAACCGTTGTGTTTAACACTGCATATTTAACACCTCCCGTTGATAACTTTGATGTAATGACGCCATAGCTGCCTGCTTGATCTTTGCTAGACAACGTTATACACAATAAAGTTGACAATAAAACACAAGTCGTTCGAAAGTGCTTAAAACAGCAATAAAGAAGTTTGAAAAGCTTAACTTGCCTGATATTTTCCAGGAATACGTCGCAATCCATCCTGCTGTGATCCCGTGACATGAGTGAGAGGATGAGCATGAGCAGACGTGATTGACTGAAAAAATGCGCGCGGTTTTTGAAAAAACCCGGAAAATATTTAGCCTCCAGTAAAAGTAATTATTTTAAAATTATAAATCTAAATCTAAATGAAATAGATGTATGTATTTATTATATTATCGTTATTATTATAGTTTATTATTATGGTTGTTTAATTATTATTAAAAGTAATATATTACCATTTAGTTAGGCTATTTATCTAGTAATGAAACATCTAATAATCTAGAACTATATTATACAAACGTGACTTCTCGAAAAACTATATTAGAAATCATGGATTAAGCTTATATTTATTTTAAATATTTTGTGATCGGCCATAGACATAGAGTGTATGGCAATAATAGATTAAATTAATTTCTAGTAACTTATTTAAAATGAGTTCTGCTTAACCTAATTCGCGTTTGAGTTTACATCACTAAAATGTATTGAGTTGAAATAACTTTTAGAAATTTTTGAGTTAAATTAACTCATTTCATTTAACGAATTCCACTGTTAGGTTTTACAGTGTATAAATTGTTGATTTAGGTGCAATCTTAGTAGCCACAATATCCTTGGCTGTGAAGCCATTTTTATGCAATGCAATGATGGCTGCACGCGTTTCTTTGCAGGGCACCATGGTTAACAATGGAAGAACAATGATTTCAAGCATCACCCTCCTTTTAACATGTCAAGTCTGCCATTCTAACCCCATCAGCCTGACATAATGATCTCCAGCCTTGTGTTCGTCAACATTCTCACCTGAGTTAACAAGACGATTACTGAAATGATCTCAGCAGGTCCTTTAATGACAGCAATGAAATGCAGTGGAAAGTTTTTTTTTTTTCGGGATTAAGTTAATTTTCATGGCAAAGAAGGACTATGCAATTCATCTGATCACTCTTCATAACATTCTGGAGTATATGCAAATTGCTATTATAAAAACTTAAGCAGCAACTTTTCCAATTTCCAATATTTATGTAATTCTCAAAACTTTTGGCCACGACTGTATATATATTCCAGGGCTCGCAAAATCGCTAGCCCGACATCTAGGGGCTATTGTATTTTCCAGTTGGGCTACCAAAATCTGTCACTGTGCTGGCCGAAGGGCTATCGTAAAGTAGAGGGCTCCTGGAGGTCCTTAAACTCCTCAATTTAGTTGTATCAAATTTAAGGCCATAAAAAGTTTTAAATATGTTAAATAGTATAAGAAAAGTCTTAATTATAATTTAGGAGGTCTTACATTTGGGGACGGAAAGACGAGAATGGCCCATAGGGCTGAATTAAACTTCAAAAGGCAATTGTGTCATTGGATAAATATGTGCACTGCCCGTTTCAAAGTCAAAACGCAGCACTGATGTCTTTATAAGAACGTATCTGAAGTGAACCGACTGTCCTCAGAAACGTGTCTTTAGCATTTTCATTTCATGCCTGATAATGCTGCTTTGTGTTCAGCCGTTACTAGGGAAACCGTAGTATTTCAGCGCTCCTAAAGCGCCCCCCGACGACCTACGTTTTTATGCAGCAAACACATAGAGTTGTAAATGTGAAGGAAGTTAATGTGCCTTCTAAAATACTAAACAATTAAGACAGTAATATTTATGTTTTAAATAAATATAATTGCCTTTAAATTGATATTTAAAAATTCTGCAGATACACCAAATAGTGAAATAAAATTCCTTCTTTGATATTTGTTTATATTTGTGTATTGAAAACATTTTTGATTAAGTTTAGACTCCTATCTGATTTTCTATATTTAAAAAAAAAATACGTTTTTTTTATTTGGGCTAGTTAAATTTTCGGGCTACCAAAATCTGAAGAGTACCTGCCCGAAGGGCTACCAGAGATTTTGAAATTTTGCGAGCCCTGATATTCTCATTATTTTTTAACACATCAATAGTAATGCAATGACACAGAGTTAGACCTCTTGACTCCTCACAGAAACACAGCAAACACTGTGGCACTTTTATTTTTTGATTTGTTTACATGCCTGCCGGGTATTTTAAGTTGAGGTGCTATTTGTTTTTATATTAGACTTTTTTTATATTTACTGTTGCACTAAAGTCCAGAAGTGAAGAATTTATGTAATTTATTACTTGATTGTTTAAACTACCCCTCACAGAAGTGCTCTGTTTGTTAACAGAGTTGTTGAATGTTAAAATAAGGTGAATTAAATAAAAAAAGAATAAAGAAGAGCGAAGAAACAGATCCAGGATGTTCCTTATTTTTTATGTATTATAGAAGTATCGGATCGGGACTCTGTATCGGCAGATACTCGAAATCAAATGACTCGGACTCAGACTCGAGGGCAAAAAAAGCTGATCGGGACATCCCTACTTGTTGTATTCCGTTCCAAATTTGCATATTTTTAAATTTAATTACATTTTATTACATTCACTCTATTTGCATATTTTGTGATTATTTGATTTCATAACTTTTTCTCTTTTCTTTTATTTTAAGACTAACCTTTTGTTTTTTCACCCCATTTGCATATTATTTAATTGAATTATATCTTATTACTTGTGCACTCTGTATTTTCTTATTTTTATTTTCTTGTATAATACCCATTTAGCACTGTTTTGTTTAGCCTGCAGACACTTTTGTACAGATGTAGTTGTTTGTAAAGCCAATAAAACACAGAGACTAAAGCGGTGTAGACAGATGAACAGACTGTGGGTTGTAATAATGAGCGTGACCTTGTGTCTGCAGCGGTTCCTCTGGTTCTCCAGGCTTTGGTTCTGTTCCAGATTGATTCCCTCGCAGCGCGCCTCGTCTGACCTCTGACCCCGGCCGCCCGCTCTGTCTCTGTCAGCTCTAAACAGAGCATAAGCATTGCTAAGAAGCTTGTGTATGTTTGTTTGTACTAGATGGTCTCTAGTTTGAGAAATGTTTCTGAGGTTTGTGGCTTTATATCTTTGAAAGAATTGAATCTTTTGAGGCACTTAGTAGCAAGTAACTTGTTCACTGCATTTTATTACTTGTTTGCTCCATTTGCATATTTTTATTTTAGTCATCCATTTTGCGTAATTTTATTACATTCACTCTATTTGACATTTGATTTTGTTTTATTATTACTAGTTAACTTAATTTATTTTTTTATATTTCCATTGTCTTTTTTCCATTTCCATTATTTGATTTAATTTTAGTCACCCCATTTGCAGATTTTTTATTTTATATGATTTTATTACATTTTATTACTCGTTCACTCTACTTGAAGATTTTTATTTGATTACATTTACATCATTTGCAATTACTTTTTTTTTTTAATTTTAGGTTAGATTATTTTTTGTTATTTGTTTATTCTTTCAGATTTGTCTTTATTTTATTGCATTTACTCAGTTTTCCATTTTTCCATACTACACTTTCATATTTTAATTTTTTACGTTTAAATTTTTTTTTTACATTATTTCATTTTTTGTTACTTGTTCACTTGATTTGCATATTAATTTTGTATTTAATTTAATTTGCATTTTTACATTATTAGTTCCATTTGCATATTTTATTTTATCTTTATTTTCATTTAAATGTTTTACTTATGCACTTTATTTGCATGTTATTTTATTTTATTACATTTACTCCATTTGCATATTTTTTTGTGTTAGCTTATTTTTTGTGATTGTCTTTATTTTATTGCATTTACTCCATTTTCCATTTTTCCATACTCCATTTTCATATTTTTACTCTTTATTTAATTTGATTTTTTTACATGATTACATTTTTTGTTACTTGTTCACTTGATTTGCATATTAATTTTATTTTATTTTTTAATTTATTTGCATATTTTGCATTCACTCCATTTGCATATTTTTATTATTTTTATTTTATGATGGCTTATTTTTTGTAATTTGTTCATTCTTTCAGATTTGTGTTTGCTTATGTTTATTATATTACTCATTCACTCAACTTGAAGATTTTTATTTGATTACATTTACATAATTTTCATATTTTTGTATTTTATTTTATTTACTTGTTCTTGTTCACTTCATTTGCATTTTTTATTCCATTCACTCCTTTTTTAAATTGTTATTCCTTTTTATGTTTATGTTTGTTTATTTTATTACTTGTCCACTCTATTGGCATATTTCATTTAACATTTAATTTTAATTACCCTATTTGCATTTTTTTTACTTTATTAGGACATTCACTTTATTTGCATTTTTATTTTTCATTTTATTTTATTACTTGTTCACTTCATTTGAATCTTTATTTTATTACATTCACTCTGTTCATATTTTATTTGACCTTTTCTACCTATTATTTTCATCTAGACCACACACACCTGATAGCCAGTAGCAAGTAAACCTGATATTATATATGCACATTTGCGTAAATATGCGTATTCACATGCATATTCATATCACAGAATTTCAGACAGAAGTTGTATTTGCTGAATTCATTTTCATTCTCTGTGTGTCTCACACACAAATACAGTAAAAAGGCGAGTATCCAGAAGACTAAATGAACAACCATGCCGTCTGCTGATCACAGCAGCACATTATTGCAGAGAAAAACGCTCGCTCAGCAGCTTTCACCGGCCAGAGATCCGTCTGAGAGAATGAAGATTAATGAAGTGTCAGCTGGAAAAAGAGTAGACATTATTAGTATTAAACCACACACACACTTGGCCCATCAGACAGAACCAGACGATTTATTGCATAATAATCCACAAATTAAGACTTTTGTCCATTTGTCCATTTGCCCTGCCTGTATAGATGTGTGATAGGATATCCCACAATCCTCCAGTGTGTGTGTGTGCTTGTGGTTTGGTGGTTGGTGCAAATAATAATGCGGTTTGAAAAGTGTAGACTAATTCACAAATGTCAAATCATATTTTTAACGCATGACTTCATTTCTCCTCAAAATAACCATTGTAGTCCTTAAATATTTGCTTGGTTTAATCTTAGGCTCCCTTGAATTTGTTCTAGATCATTAGATGTGACATTACGATGCCTTAGAAGTCGATCTGAGAGCAGTTTCCTCAGGAGGTACAGAGAAACATGTTGCACTCCTTCAAAAGTAATATCACTCCTGTTCTAATCAATAAAGCAGTGTTTTTCTTTTCTTTGACATTCTCCACAGCTGTTTCATTTTGTTTTCTTGCTGTGTCGGAAATAGAAGTAGTCGCTCTGAAAAATAATGTGTACAATGCATTGTGTTATATATTTATACAGCATGTAATATCTATATCTTAAAGTCAGACTGAGTTTCTAACATATGTATACAGTATATGCAGTTATAGGAATACAAAAGCCATTTTTATACTATACGTTTTAATTTTGTGAATATATATAAATTGTTTGCCTGTTTCAAGCTAGTTACACTCTAGTTGTCTAGATCTAATTGTCTTGATAGAGAATGTATATTTTAGTACAATACTGTAACTTTTAACACACTAAAAACCACCCAGAAGACCTTGACAACTGCATAGCAACACCTTGGCAACCACACAGAATATTATAAGAAAAACACACTGTAACAGTAACTAAAAGCATTCAGGACACATTAGAAACTGCAGAGCAACAACTTTGTAACTATCCAAAAATATTTTAGCAACTAAGTACTCTAGCAAC
Organism: Garra rufa; assembly: GCF_049309525.1. Classification (NCBI taxonomy): domain Eukaryota; kingdom Metazoa; phylum Chordata; class Actinopteri; order Cypriniformes; family Cyprinidae; genus Garra; species Garra rufa. Next base: position 40,373,982 of record NC_133378.1, read on the forward strand.
CACATAGCGTTACGTTAGCAACCATCTGGAATAATATAACAAACACATATGGTAGCAACAGACTTAAAAAAACACCCAGAACACCTTGGCAACTGCATAGCAACACCTTGGTAACCATCTACTGTGAAACATAATAACAAACACATACTGTAGCAACACACTAAAAGCACTCAGAACACTTTTTCAACCACATAGCACCACCTTGCCAACCATCTGTAATATTATAACAACCACATACTGTAGCAACATAGTAAACACACTCTTAACACTGCGACAACCGCATAGCAACACCTTGGCAACCAACTGGAATATTATAAGAAACGCATACTGTAGCAACACCCTAAAGACTCTCATAGCACCATGACAACCGCATAGCAACCATCTAGCATGTTACAACAAACACATACTCTAGCAATACTAAAAAACCTTGACAACCGCATAGCAACACCTTGGTAACCATTTGTAATATTATAATAAACACATACTGCAGCAACACCCTAAAAACCACTCAGAACACATTGACAACCACCTCGCAACACCTTGGCAACCATCCAAAATATTATAAGAAACACATACTGTAACAACACACAAAACCACTCAGAACACCTTGGCATCTGCATGTCTACACTTTGGCAACCATCATTACATTATGCTGCATAAAAAAACACTTAGAACACCTTGACAACCTCATAGCAACACCTTGGCAACTATACAGATTATTATAACAAAAACACACTTTAGCAGTACACTAAGAAGTATTTAGAACACCTTGGAAACTGCATCTTGGTAACTATCCAGAACATTTTAGCAAGTACAGACTCTAGCAACACTAAAAACAATCAGAACACTTTGTCAACCACATAGCAATACCTTGGCAACCATCTGTAATATTATAAAAAAAAAACATACTGTAGCAATACAAAAAACTCTCAAAACACCTTGACAACTGCATAGCAACGCCTTGGCAACCATCTGGAATACTGTAAAAAAAAATGTAGCAACACACTTAAAACCACTCAGAACATCTTGGTAACCATTCAGAAACATTTTAGCAACCACACCACGCCAGACTCCTTGGCAAACTGCATAGCAACACCTTGGTAACCATTTAAAGCTGATTCAAACCTCTTTGAATTAGCAACAGTGCACTAAAACAAACATTACGTTTATGTTGCAGATACGCCAGTCTTTATTTCTGCTGTGCCATTGAGGACCAGGACAACGAACTGATCACACTGGAAATCATCCACCGCTACGTCGAACTGCTTGATAAATACTTTGGCAGCGTAAGTAATGCGGCAAAAAATAAATTGATGTTACTAGTTGCTTCCAAAACGAAAGTGATTGCAGATAACAGTGATTGATCTTTTCAAACTCAGGTCTGTGAGCTGGATATCATCTTTAACTTCGAGAAGGCGTATTTCATCCTGGACGAGTTCCTGCTCGGAGGCGAGGCTCAGGAGACGTCGAAGAAGAACGTCCTGAAAGCCATTGAGCAGGCGGATCTGCTGCAGGAGGTGAGACGCATGTGCTTCCTCAAATTGTTTCTGGGACAAGAAACACTTTGCTGAGCAAGTTTGTTACAGTTAATTAGTCATTTGACATGTTTATCTCTAGCTTCTATAGAATAATAACACATCTGGTTTAATGGGTGTCTTGCCCTCTTGGGTACTGAGGTTTATTAACATCACAGCAAAGCAACGGGGCCGTTAGCGAACGTCACTGTGTTTTTGGCCTCTCACTTTGAATTGAATGGTAGAAATCCCTCAGGAGCTGCAGGTTCACAATGACTCATTGGTTAGCGGCGCACACACATACACATACTCTGCTCTTGTGTGTGTGTATTACCCCGCCGGCCTGGCTCTTGCAAAACAAAACGCTCCTTTGTTCAATACAGTGTAGAAGAACTGAGCTTTCACACACAATCTTTTTATCTTCATCCTCATGGAGTCTTACAGACGTGCAGATCTGCAGGATATCTGTCCTGATGCTGGGCTTTCACATTAAAGCTGAAGTGTGTCTTTTTGAGGTTACTATGTTTTCTCATGTTCCATTTGAATGTGCAGAGCTGCTGTAAATCTAATCTGAAGTCCAAACAACTGCCTGTAATGCCTTGGCAGTCAATCAGAACCCTAGCAACCATGTAGCAATGCTATAAGAACCACCCACAGCATTCTATCAGTTGCCTTAGAACTGCATAGCAACAATCTAGCAATTATCTAGAACACGGTAGCCAAGCAAAGATAGCAACACCCTAGTAACCATTCAGAACACTGTAGCAACACACAAAAAACTCTTTTAGCCACGTAATACCCTGGCAACCACTTTAGCAACCATCTAGAAAGTAACCACTCAGAGCACTCTAACAGCTGCCCCAGAAATGCATAGTAATACCCTAGCAACTGTTCAGAACATTATAGCCACTAAATACTGTAGCAAAACACCTTGGAAATCAAAGAGCAACAATCTGAAAACTATCTTGAACACTGTATCAGCGACATAGCAACACGTTAAAAAACACTTGGAACACTGTAACTGTATAGTAACACTTTGGCAACCATTCAGAGCATCATAGCAACCACATACTGTAGCAGCATGCTACACCACTCAACAACTTGGCAGCTGTATAGAAGTGCCTCGTTAACCACTGAAAAAAATCACCTTAGAACCACCCAAGCAGCCATTCGGAGCACTCTAACAGTGGCTTTGAAACTGCATAGCAACATTCTGGCAACCGTCCGGAACATTACAGCATTCCACATACTGTAGCAATACACTAAAATACATTCAGAACACCTTGACAACCACATAGAAATGCCACATTAACCACTTAGGGAACTCACATTGTAGCAGTACATTAAAACCAGTTAGAAACTGCATAGCAGCACCAGTATCTACTTACTGTAGCAACAAACTAAAAAACATTCAGGACACTTTGATGACCACGTAACACCTTGGCAACTGCATATAAGTGCCATGTTAACCCCTCAGAGAACTGCCCTTAGAATCACATAGCAACACCCTAGCAACAATTCAGAGCACCGTAACAGCAGCATAGCAACACACTAAAACCACTCAGAACACCTTGACAACCACATAGAAATGCCACATTAACCACTTAGGGAACTCACATTGTAGCAGTACATTAAAACCAGTTAGAAACTGCATAGCAACACCAGTATCTACTTACTGTAGCAACAAACTAAAAAAACATTCAGGACACTTTGATGACCACGTAACACCTTGGCAACTGCATATAAGTGCCATGTTAACCCCTCAGAGAACTGCCCTTAGAATCACATAGCAACACCCTAGCAACAATTCAGAGCACTGTAACAGCAGCATAGCAACACACTAAAACCACTCAGAACACCTTGACAACCACATATAAATGCCACAGTAACTACTCACAGAATGCCAGAGAACTCAACTCAGAACTGCCTAGCAACACCCTAGCAACCAGAGCATTATAGCAATCACATATTTGGCAATCATATAGTAACACTTTGGCAACCATCCAGAATATTGTAACAAAACAAACACTAGAACTCATTGAAAACTGCATAGCAACACTTTGGTAACCATTCAGAACATTTTACTAACTGCATACTGTAGCTACAAACTAAAACCACTCTGGACACCTTGCCACAGTAACCACTCAAAGAATGCCACACAGATTGCCTCAGAACTACCTAGCAACACCCTAGCAACCAGAGCACTATAGCAACCACATATTGTAGCAACATGCTAATACTTAAAGCACCTTGGCAATCATATATCAACACCCTAGCAAACATCCAGAACATTAAAGCATCCAAATACTGTAGCAATATGCTGAAACATTCATAACAACTTCGCAGTTACATAGCAACACCCTGACAACCATCCAGAACATTGTAGTAACCACATACTGTAGCAACACACTCAAAAACACTAAGAAACCCTGGGAAACTGCATAGAAATCCTACAGTCCAACAGTCGCCTTAGAACACACATAGCAACACCCTGGCAACCATTCTGAACACTGTAGCAACACACACACACACACACACACACGCACACACAACTCTCAGGACATCTTGGCTGCTAGCCAGAACATTCTAGCAACACCATAATAACCACCCAGAACATCCTGGCACCTGGATAGACCTTGATAGCATGCATAATGTTGTGTCCACTACTCAAGCTGCTTAAGCAACTGCATAGGAACATGCTAAAAACTACTCAAGACCTTAGCAACTGCATAGCAACGCCTTGGTAACATCAATTGCGGTTGTAGTTCCGCTTGGTGCCTCTAAAGGCGCATAAATTACACACTTCAGCTTTAATTCAAGTGTGCTTTTCACACTGTATTTGATGTCTTTCTCCTCTCTCTTGCTTTCTGTATCTTTCCTTCTTTTGTCCGACTCAACTGTTTTGATTTACAGAATCTAGATTTTCAGATCCGTCTGCTTCCAGGTATGATTTATGGATTATTAACGGTAGCGTATCCCTGTAGCTCTAGTCATTAATCTGATCCCAGTGCAGCGTGATTTTATTCTGCATGTCACAAACTTTCAGTTTGTTGCTCCGTCCACTGGACGCTGAATGAATCTGATCTGGACAAGAAGTTGATGACATGCTGAATTTTTCTCAAATAAAAAGGCTAGAGTTAGTGGTAACTATAGAATAACTGAGTGAATCTCATGAAAACGGGTCACATTTCAACTCAAAAATCAAAAGAGTGAACCAAGAAATAATATTTTGCATAAAGAAAAGTAGTAATAACTTAATAATGTCACATTCTAAAATCTTAATGATCCAAAAATGGACTTGATTCTCTGTGATTTACCTCCAAAATCAAAAGGAAAAAAATAATAGAATATTTTATATAACATATAATTTTTATTTTGTATTTTGATAAACTTAGTAAATAAACTTGATAAACTTGATGTATAAATATGATGTACACATTTTTTCTTTAATTAAGAATTAGTTTTTTGCATTCTGGCACTATTAGTTTTCTCAATTTTCTTTATGTAAAAAATGATTTTCTATCTCTCTCTTTTTACTTTGAGATTGAATGTTTTTGAATAGTTCTGTGAGATTCACCCATTTAGTTACTAAAGCAAATTCCGCAGTTTAGTTCCTGTACATTGTCATAAAGTCTCCCAGCTTAAGGGTTTTTGGATGAATGAATGCTGTGATTGGCTGTTTGTTTAATTCAGGTTGATTTAGGCATTAGAGGAAATAGAAACATTCATTCTCCATCGTTAAACCCAAGTTTGTGAAGCTTTGAAAGCACATCTTAGCTGCGGTTTATCATCTCTGACTGCGATCCTGACAGACTTTGTCCCGAGGGCCAAATTACAGGCAGACAAAGGCGAACGAGAGAACAAAGACGTGCTGTCCACACTTTAGCAGCAAGACATGACCTAAATGTGCCGTTTACCCACAGAGCACTGCTAGAATGATTTAACTACTTATGCATCTTTATGTCGCCGTCATGGTTCAAGTAACTGCAGGAATTTATGCAAGAAATAAACAAATGTGCATAAACAATATACAAAACCATTATCAGCTTGAGCCTCAGGGGCTGCCGTAGTCCCCAATGGGGTTTGTCCTTTATCCGCTGATTTGAGGTCAGATGTGTTTGATGTTTTATTGAATCTGCTTTGGTTTTAATGAGCTTCTGCTTCTGTTTCAGTGGTTTCTGGCTGTATTGTACATGATACATAAAAAAATACATGAAAAACCATTAGTAAAACTGACAATGAACTGTCATAGACCCATATATATATAGCTCAAAGCACACACCGCTGAACATGTTTAGGTGGCGCTGTCGAGCCATTTTGCCCCACTTTAATTATAGAGAACATCTGAAAAATGTTAAGCATGTTAAGGAGACTTATTCATTTTAATATAAATCATGGTCGCACCACATGACATTATCTAGATGAAAAAACATTAAAATCCTTTAATTATTTTAATCCTTATATATATATATATATATATATATATATATGTATGTGTATGTATGTGTGTATATATATATATATATATATATATGAAATATGCTCAATAAATAAGCTTTCTATTGATGTATGGTTTGTTAGGATAGGACAATATTTGGCCGAGATACATCTATTTGAAAATCTGGAATCTGAGGGTGCAAAAAAATCTAAATACTGAGAAAATCACCTTTAAAGTTCTCCAAATTAAGTTCTTAACAATGCATGCATTTTGATATATTTATAGTAGGAATTTTACAAAAAATCTTCATGGAACATGATCATTACTTAATTTCCTAATGATTTTTGGCATAAAAGAAAAATCAATAATTTTGACCCATACCATGTATTTTTGGCTATTGCTACAAATATACCCCAGCGACTTAAGACTGGTTTTGTGCTCCAGGGGCACGCATATATATATGTGTGTATATATATTTTTTTCTTTTTCTAAATAAACTGAAATAAAATATTCAAAACATGTAATTTCAGCTACATTTCTCATTTTCATTTGATTTAATAAAATAACTAAAACTGAAATACAATTAAATATAAACTATATAGACGTTAAAAATAATTAAAATTACAAATAACACAATTTCTAAATACTACAAACTTTAACTTAAATTGAAAATGATAGATAAATAAATATATAATGCATATTCACATTTCATTATGTATGTCACATTTTAACACAAAATCTAAAAAAATAATATTTACAATAATAAAATTGATCCTAAAACTTAAATAGAAAACTGAAATACAACAACAAAAATTTAAATATTAATATAAAATATATTAGTATCTTGTAGGCTCAACATAAACCGATACCTGTTTAGTAGAAAAGGATTAAAACTGAATAAAAATGGATAAAATATAAAATTTGATTTCATCCCTCAGTGTTGATATGCTTATTTCCTGTGCAACCATTACGTGTGTCTTAACTAGTCCAACCAAATCATCTTATGTTGTTTTGACCAAGAAAAAATGAGATTACAGACTTGCACTGCTTAGTCTAAGCTGTTTATCCAACTGGAGTCTGTTTCCGAAGCACCACATTTACCTTCAGTCTGAGAGGTAACGTGGTTTTTGGTCTTCTTCATAACTACATTCTCATTCAATTCACAATCTTAATCCTGGCCTCCTGTGAAACTGATTTGGCGTCATTTGGTAGAATGGGGCTGTTTGATTGGCTGGTGTTTCTGTCCGTAGAGCCAGACTGAAGACTGGGGCGGTTTGGCCAATGAGGAGATCTTATAAGGGAGCGGAGTCCCGCCCACCCTGTCAGCCTATTGGTAAATGGTGTGATTTGCTTGAGCTGAATTCTGATTGGGCATGACGAAGCTCTCGCTCGCTCTGATTGGAGGAGACGTGGTGATGTGAGGGGGAAGCGTTTAAACTTCTTAACTCTTGACCTTTGACCTGGTCACAAGATTCAGGCTGCATCCTAGTTCACAGACTATAAGTATGTGAAAGTATGTAGCCTACTTTTGAGTTTGTATTAAGACAGTACGCCAGTATTGGGATCAAGAAATAAAACTGTCTTTATATACAATTAAGTTTCAACATTTAGGTTAAAGTTGTAAATTACACATATTATTTCAACGTAGATTTGCTAGCAATTTCTAAGTGATTTATTTTTTCAATGTAGCATTAAAAATGTATTTATTTATTACTGCAAATTATTAAAATTAATTATTTTATAATTAAGTAATTCACAGTTTGCAATAATTAGTACTCTAGTAATCCATTTTCAACTAATTCATATAATTGAAAGTGATTTCTAATTTGGCATACTGTAATAATAAATTGGATTTCAGTTATTGGTTTGCATTTATTTATCAGTGACATTTAGCAATTAAATTGTAATTTAAATTAAATTATATTAAATTAAATTATAACACAAAAATTATAACGCACAAAAAAATAATGTTAGAGATTTTAATGTTAATTTTTAAATATTTGTTTGTTTATTAAAAAAATGGCTTTTCCAGGTGGATAGTTAACAAAACACTGCAAATTTATTGTAAATAAATAAATAACAAACCAAAAAAAATGTAGAATTAGGAAGTACATTATTGAATTGTTTAATATAAATAATTGAAAATGAATTGTAATTTGGCATAATATGTATGAATAATAAACTGGATTGCAGTTATTGGTTTGCATTTACTTAGCAATGATATTCAGCAATTAAATTAAATTACAATGTAAATTACATACAATTATAATACAAATAATATAGACATAATTAATCATTAAATTAAATTTCAATATAAAATGTTAGAATTTTGTAATGTTTGTTGTACTTTTATTTTTATTTTATTTTTTTCTAAAAATTGCTTTTCCAGGTGGATAGTTAACAAAAAAAATCAATTGATTAATTAAAATGTATATGAATAATATATAAAAAAATTTGGATTGCAGTTATTAGTTTGCATTTATTCATCAGTGACATTCAGCAATTACATTAAATTAAATTATAATACAAATAATATAAAATAATTATAATTAAATTAAATTTCAGTATAAAATGTTAGAATTTTTTAATGTTTAATTTAATATTTATTGTACCTTTATTTATTTATTGTCTTTTTATCTAAAAAAATGTATTTTCCAGGTGAATAGTTAACAAAACACTGCAAATTTATTTTAAATAAATAAATAAATAAATAACAAACAAAAAAAAATGTAGAATTAGGAAATACATTATTGAATTGTTTATAATAAATAATTGAAAGTGAATTGTAATTTGCCATACTATGTATGAATAATAAATTGGATTGCAGTTATTGGTTTACATTTATTTAGCAAATATTATAGACATAATTATAATATATCATTAAATTAAAGTTAAATTAAAAATAAAATGTTAGAATGTTTATTTTAAAATATTTGTTGTACTTTTATTTTTTTTTATTATTATTTATTTATTTTATTTATTTTCCAGGTGAATAGTTAACAAAACACTGCAAAAAACAAACAAAAAAACAACAAAAAACAAAAATCAGTTAATTAATTAAAATGTATATAAATAATATATAAAATCATTTGGATTGCAGTTATTAGTTTGCATTTATTTATCAGTGACATTCAGCAATTACATTAAATTATAATATAAATTAAATAATGTTAAATTAAATTGTAATACAAATAATATAAAATAATATAAATTAAATTTTCAATATAAAATGTAAGATTTTTTTATGTTTATTTTTAATATTTATTGTAACTTTATTGTCTTTTTTCTCAAAAAAATGCTTTTCCAGGTGAATAGTTAACAAAACATTGCAAAAAAAAAAAAAACAATTAATTAATAAAAAAAAAATAGAATTGAAATTGAAAGTGAATTGTAATTTGGCATACTGTACATGAATAATATGAAAAATAAACTGGACTGCAGTGACATTCAGCAATTAAATTAAATTATAATCTAAATTAAATTGTAAAAAAAAAAAATCTAAATCTAAATATAATACTGTATATTACAGTACTGTGTTCTGTGTATATTTATTATGCATATATAAATGCACACATGTATGTATTTTAAAAACTATTTGTATGTATTTGTATGTAAACACTTGTATTTAATTTATACTATATATATATATATATATAAATATAAATATTTTACATATAAATCATCAAACTTATTTTTCCTTGATATATGTTATTTTGAATCACGACTAATCATTTTGCTGCTCTGTTATTTTTGAAATATTTGTTACTTTTATTTATTATATTCTAAATAAAAATAAAATTAAATAAAATATAATTTTTTTTTAATTTATTATAATTATCATGGATTAATTGCACTATTTAGCAATTAAATAGTGAGCATGCATGCAACATAATCTGGTTTGTCATTGTGTATTGTATTATATAAAATAGTATACAGTGTGAACTGCAGAGTTTGCCATAGTGCACTAGTAATCTGGTCACTACTAATCCATGTATTGAAAAACTGTGGCTTTTGCATCAAAATAAAAGTGAATCCTAATCTGGCGTCCTGTATCAAACAAAAATTCTGCAAAGCAGGTTGCAGCATCAGTTTTAAAGGGCCAGTAATAGTCATTTCTGTCACGCCTTCAGTTACTGGTTTGCATCCTAATGACAACGACTGAACTACGAATACATGAATGTAATGCAGATGTGTTGCATTTAAAGACACGCACCCCGTCTCCACAATCAGACGCTTTTGATATGTGTGTCGACCTCTGACATGATGCTCGATGAGAACTAACCAGCACTGGATGACTACTGATGTTTTAACTGCATTTTCATGCCTGCATTGAGCCGTGCATCGCTCTTTCAGCGCAGGAGCGGGAGGGATGTGATTATTTGTGTGCGTGTGTGAGCTGAGGATGAGACGCGAGTGCCTTCCTTTTCATTTTGGGGCTTCGCTGCTGCATAAATATCCCACTGCATCAGAATAAATCGCATTATGCGGCGAGGGGTTTGCTTTTTATCTCTGTGTCTCTCTCTGCCTTTTGCTGATGCTTTTGTTTAAGTCTTTGTTGAATTTACACATCGTACTCACTTTTTATGCAGTTAAGAATCTCATGTAACCTTTCAACAGCAGATTTCACTACACTTTTTTTACTTTATAACAAATAAACCAATCACAGATATGACTAGGGGTGGGCGATATGGCAAAAATATCACGATCTTATCACGATTCTTTGTCATGTTGGTTTTACTATTTTGCAAGTTGTCTGAGCAGTACAGCCAAACTAATTTCTCTATTTTAAAACCAAAACCTTACTTGGTAACAAAATATACACGAAAAGAATAGCAGATGTTTAGGCCAAAGTGGGTGAAGATAAAAAAAAAAAAAATTGTCATTATTTAATCTTTGTTATTAAAAAAATAAGAACAAAGATAGGTTACAAGTTACAAATGCACATAATATACAAATAAAACAAACAGTGCTTTAATTGTCAGGTACATTAGGTGCATTTATCAGTAGCATTTAAGAAATTGATTTAACAAATATAAAAGTAAAACACTATATACATAAATTATACATTGACTTATTAAACAACTGTATAAAAGTTGTTCAGTCAAGTGCAGTGAGTGATTTGTGTGTGTGTGTGTGTGTGTGTGTGTGTGTGTGTGTGTGTGTGTGTGTTTTATTAGCCTACCATCACCCAAAAATTACAATTCTGTTGTCATTTTTTAAAGGGGTCATCAGATGCCCATTTTCCACAAGTCATTATGATTCTTTAAGGTCTTAATGAAAAGTCTGTAATATACTTTGGTTAAAAATTCTCAATATTACTGTAAAAAAACAGCTTTTTACCTTGTCAAAATCAGCTCTGCAAAATATCAGCTAATTTTATCGCATGGGCCCTTTAAATGCAAATGAGCTCTGCTCGCCCCGCCCCTCTCTGCTGTTGGATTACAAGCTGTAATGTTTACTTGAGCTGCATTTAGCTGTGTTTATCTGCGAAACTTGCCAACAAGCACATTATTAAGAAAGGCCATTTGCAAAGATGCATAAAAAACCCTTATACTCACTTCTGCTGTGGGTGAAGCTGCATCACGAATGATTCACACGAACATAGACGCATATGTAGATCGGGATCGGCGCTTTCCTTTTAAAAGCGAAAGTAACATTTTCCTCTGCCTCTTCAGTGGCTCAGATGTCGGGAGTAAATGACTACTGCTATGTTCATTATTACATCCAACAACAGAACTAGGGATGCACCGATCATGATTTTTCATGGCCGATTCCGATACCGATTTTTTACAAGCAAGCTGGCCGATTCCGATACCGATTTCCGATTTTTTTCAAAAACAAGAAGTTATGCAAGTAAACAACATGTTTATTTAGTATTTAACAGGCCAAACTGGCTTTGGCTTTTGAAACAATAGCATCTGACATCTGAAATTAAAAAAAAAAAAAAAACATATTAAATTAAATACAGTTTAATAAATAAAATGTGTGCTTTTAGTAAAGTAAAACAGTAAGCCAACAGGCATTTTAATGTAAAATAATATAAAATAATAATTCTTAACAGAACAGACTTTTATTTTTGGCTTTTCAAAATTAGATGCTTGTTTTTTTTTACAAAAAGAAGCATCTCAGCTTTGTCACAAGTGAGTCTGTTTCTTTTTTCATCAATGACGTGAGAAGCTGAGCTGAACAAACGTTCGCTGTCCACGCTTGTGCAGGGCGCAGACAGGTACGCTCGCGCAACTTCAGCGAGGACAGGAAAGCGGCTCTTATTTGTGCACCAGTACAACAACGGCTGGTCGCTTCTTGGTATCTGTGCTTCAGACAGATAGGTCTGCATTTCAAGTGCCGTAGGGCTGCCCGTAACCTTAATCACTTCGGAATTTTCTTCCATTATTTCATCGTGCATCGCCAACAATGCACTTGCTCCGCGTGGTATCTTTTCCGCTGGCCCCTCTGTGCGCTCTTCATTCATTGTAGCAGATCTCGTCTCTTCCGTCCGTTCTGTTTCTCTTTTTAACACATTTTGAAGCATTTCTCGTACTTGCGGTTTGACTGTGCTGGAGAAATATCGATCCTTGTACCTTTTCATATAAAAACAAACAAAACAATATATGTATAATATTCTGTAAATATCTAGAAAGCCTCTCTATTTTTTTTTTTATTATTAATTTTGTTGTTGTCATTACCTTGGATCAAGGATCGTAGCCAGACAGTACAAGGGTTCCAGTTCGATGTCGCTGAATCTTTTCTCAACTGCTTCCAAAAGTGTGGATTTAAAAGTTTTAACCCCACGGTCCGTTTCATCGCTTTTTCCCAAGAGACGTTTCAGTGCAACAATTGAGGGAAATACATCTGCTGCAGTCGCGGTGGAAGAGCTTATCTCTTTTGTTAGATCCTCAAATGGTGCAAGAAGAGTCAATATATTCTCGATTAAACCCCATTGGTACGAAGTAAGGGTTACAGGTAATTCAAAGTCTGCAGCATATGCCCCTAAAGCATGCTTTTGCTCCATGAGACTCGACAGCATATAATATGTGCTATTCCAGCGAGTAGGTACATCTTGTTGTAGCCTTTTCTTCGGCTGGCCAAGCTGTGCCTGCACATTCTGAAGCCGGGAGTATGCGAGCGGCGAATGTTTGAAGTGGCCGACAATTTTTCTTCCAGTCGCCACTATGTCAGTCACACTGCGCTGTGACAGCAAACCTTCATTTACGGCCAATTGTAGCGTGTGGGCCATACAAGGCAGGCTAGGTAAGTGAGCATCCTGCATTGCTTTAGACATGTTTGCGGCATTATCACGTAGAACTACGTGCACTTTGTTTTTGGAAATGTTCCAGTTTTTAAGCATTTCGTCAAAAGTCGTCGCAAGTGCAGATGCTGTATGTGAACCAGAGAATTCTTGTGCATGTAAGAGAACCTTATGTAGTTTGAAATCAGCATCAATATACTGGCCCGTCAGACTCAGCATAGATATTGGGCTCACATCAGCGCTCCATATATCAGTGGTAAAACTAATGAATTTGACGTCAGCGTCAAGTAAACGGTGAACTTGGGATGACACAGCATTGTACATTTCGGGTAGAGCCACATCCGAAAAGTATCGTCTGCTGGGCAGTGTGTATCGCGGATCCATGTGCTCCATTAAACTGCGAAAACCTTGGTCTTCTACAACAGAGAACGGCTGATCATCCTGTACAATAAATTCCTTTACCTTTTTTGTAATTGCTTGGGCTTTTGGACTATCTCGGCTGTAACTCTGTTTTTTTAGAAAGAGAGATTGTACCGATGGTTGACTGAGAGATGATGGCTTTGCCTGCTTTGCGTCATTAACAGATTTTTGGTACTCATCGTGTTCTTTTGGATGGTGAACTTTCAAATGTCGGATCAAGTTTGTGGTGCCGAATGTCTTTGCTGTTGTCCCTCCGCGATTGACCTGTCCTTTGCAGACATTGCAGATTGCAATCTTCACGTCCTGCTCACAGACTTCGAAAAACCTCCACACAAGTGACATGTTTCTGAATGAATCGAATGCCGCGGCCTGCGTGCACACTTCCGGAAAAAACCGGCCGGGATAAAAACGAAAACCGTTTCGATTTAGGGCCGGTCAACCGGTGCATCCCTAAACAGAACACCTCAATCGCTCAGTCGGAGTCTTCCTCTGCACCTGAGTCACACAATGGTGATCGTATTCGGACTGTTTCAGCTCGGTGAGGGCGGGGCTAAGGTAAGACGCTCATGTCAATCAACTGTGTTTCGTCACAACGACAAGAAGCTGAGAATGACCTGATTTTAAAAAGGGGATATTACTTTTAAAGATTAAAAAACACCACTGGATGGATTTTTATCATTATAGGGTGGTTGTGTACACAAACTATCAACACACATTAATGTTCAAACAACATGGAAAAGTTAGTTTTGCATCCCATGACCCCTTTAAACAGTAAACTTCAAATAGTTGCTGGTCTCCAGTTACTTCCATAGCATTTGATTAATTTTGTTCCTACTATCAAAGTGAGTGGGAACCAGCTTCTGTTATCCACATTCTTCAAAATATCTTCTTTTGTGTTTAGCACAAGGAAAGGTTTGGGTCAACATGTGAGTCATTTTTGGGTGAACTGTCCCTTTAACGACAATCGGCAGCATGTTTAGTTCTGTCACTTTAAGAGCTGCCTGCATCTAATATACAGGGCGCGCATCTGTTTTTCTCTCAACTGTTTCACTTACTTTTAGACATAACCAACTGTGTTTATATGTAATCCTTGCGTGTTTTTGACAGTATTAGCGAATAACATAACGTTATTTACTGGCAGGGCTGTAGACATGCAAATAATGTACTTTTGTGACTGAATGTATGTCGTGTTGTATGGTATATTAAAATGGAGACATGCTGTAGCACTACTACTATACTATACTAATAGACCTTAAAATAGGCTTTCTTTTCTCTTCTTTTTTGGTTTTGATTTCTGATATTTTCAAAAGTTCTTCCCTTTGGGTTCCATGTATTATGTGACCTCTACATGCTTTTGTGGTTTTCACACAGACTGATTTCATAACTTACTTTTAATAATCTTATTACCGTTCTTTACTTTCTCTATTTCAGTTTAATATTGCATAGCTTAAAAAATTAATAATAGCTGATTTCAGGCTTAGGTCTTAAACCTCAAACAGACGCCCTGCCGCCTGAAACGCCTCCCTGTGTTTGCTGAGAGGTTTTTAATTGAAAGCACACAATCCCTCGTTCAGTCTAATGAGAGCTCGACCCGGGAAAGTCATTCCGGAACATTCCTGAAAGAGCAGAAGAAATTCCACACGGATTCAGAGCTCAAAGCCGGCTGATTCGGCTTAATTACAGAGGACAGACAAGGCACTGAAGTTCGTCTAAATCAGTCTTT
Source organism: Garra rufa (assembly GCF_049309525.1). Classification (NCBI taxonomy): domain Eukaryota; kingdom Metazoa; phylum Chordata; class Actinopteri; order Cypriniformes; family Cyprinidae; genus Garra; species Garra rufa. The sequence continues at coordinate 40,389,326 of NC_133378.1, forward strand.
GATGAGAAACCTGCGGGAGCCGCTGTAGATGCAGCTGTGAGACGGATCTGCTCTGCAGTGTCTCTAGATCGAACCATAGACTATTAGCTGTGGGAAAGCCAATGCTAGTGTCATGATGCTGCCGTTTTGTGTGTTTGTAAATGTCCTGCAGGTGTTTTGAGTCCGAACATGTCGCCCGAGTCCTCTGGACTCTTCCAGAGTTAAAGCGGTTCAGGTCGACACGATTCAGGTCTGGGTTTCATGTTGTTAGTACAGAAATGCCACTAGATGGTCAGTTTAATGTAGATGTAATAAGTGTTTGTGTGATGGGTTTGTAATTCTGCCCTGTCTTGTGTTTTTGTGTGTCGTTGTGGTCCTCCTGCTCCTATGGTTTATATTGTTGATCCCCATCCTGTCGGTTGCTTTACCGCAGTGGTTTACAACTGGTTTTGCCTCAGGACCAACACAGTACTAAAACCACCATAAAAAGTCTCTTATAAATGTATGAAATGTACGACTGCGTTTTAGTGCCATGTTAAAAAATAAAATCTAAAATTACAATATTAAAGTCATAATATTTTGAGAATTAAGTTGAAGTGTTTCGAGCATTAAGTTCAATTTACGAGAATAAAGTTAAAATATTTTGACAATAAAGTCAATATTATGAGAATAAAGTCGAAATTACAAGTGTTTCGAGAATAAAGTGAAAATGTTTCTAGAACATTCTAGTACCTCGTGTCGCCTTGTGGGTCTCGAAACAAACTTTGTTTCGAGAATAAAGTCAAAGTGTTTTGAGGAAAAAGTCTAAGTGTTTCAAGAATAAACACAAAATTACGATTGTTTCGACAGTAAAGTCGGAATGTTTTGACAATAAAGTCGGAATGTTTCGACAAAGTCGGAATGTTTCGACAGTAAAGTCGGAATGTTTCGACAGTAAAGTCGGAATGTTTCGACAGTAAAGTCGGAATGTTTCGACAGTAAAGTCGGAATGTTTCGACAGTAAAGTCGGAATGTTTCGACAGTAAAGTCGGAATGTTTCGACAGTAAAGTCGGAATGTTTCGACAGTAAAGTCGGAATGTTTCGACAGTAAAGTCGGAATGTTTCGACAGTAAAGTCGGAATGTTTCGACAAAGTCGGAATGTTTCGACAGTAAAGTCGGAATGTTTCGACAAAGTCGGAATGTTTCGACAGTAAAGTCGGAATGTTTCGACAAAGTCGGAATGTTTCGACAGTAAAGTCGGAATGTTTCGACAAAGTCGGAATGTTTCGACAGTAAAGTCGGAATGTTTCGACAGTAAAGTCGGAATGTTTCGACAGTAAAGTCGGAATGTTTCGACAGTAAAGTCGGAATGTTTCGACAGTAAAGTCGGAATGTTTCGACAAAGTCGGAATGTTTCGACAAAGTCGGAATGTTTCGACAAAGTCGGAATGTTTCGACAAAGTCGGAATGTTTCGACAGTAAAGTCGGAATGTTTCGACAGTAAAGTCGGAATGTTTCGACAGTAAAGTCTAATTTTTTATGAGAATAAAGTAAAACTTATGAGAATAAAGTCGAAATTACAAGAATAAAGTCGAAGATATTTCAATAATAAGGTAAAAATGTTTCAAGAGCAAAGTCCTGTTGCTCCCAATCCAGGCCATTTTGCATTTGAGGTTATACTCTCAAAATAACTCTAACTGCTAGGATTTAATTAACATAATTTCAACTTTATTCTCCAAACATTTCAACTTCGAGATTGAAATGTTTAGAGAATAATGTTTGAAGAATAAAGTCGACATTTTGAGAATAAAGTTGAAATTTTTTACTTTATTCTCTAAATCTTGACTTTATTCCCCAAACATTTCAACTTGATTCTTAACATCTTGATTTTATTCTGGAAAAAAATGTAAACTTTATTCATAACATTTCGACTTTATTTTTGAAGATTTTATTTTCGAATTTTCGACTTTATTCTCGAAAACACTTCGACTTTATTCTCAAAACATTTCAACTTTATTCTCAAAATATTTCGACTTCATTCTGAAACATTTAGACTTTATTCTCGAGACATTTTGACTATTCTTAAAACACTTATACTTTAATCTCAAAACATTTTCACTTTATTCTCATAATTTCATTTTTTTACCATGGCACTAAACCACCGTCATAGAAATGCATTTATTTGGTCAGAAATACAGTAAAAATTGTGAAATATTTTAATTTTTTAAAATAATGTGAATATACTTTAAAATTAAATTTTTAACATCAATACTCCAGGCTTCAGTGTCACATGATCCTTAAGAAATCATTCTTATATGCTCATTTGCTTCTCAAGAATAAAGTCGAAATGTTTCGAAAATAAATCCAAAATTATGAGAATAAATTCGAAATTACAAGAATAAAGTCAAAGTGTTTCAACAATGAAGTAAAACTGTTTGAAGAACAAAGTCCTGTTGCTCCCAATCCAGGCCTTTTGCTTGCACAGGCTATACTCTCAAAATAAATTTAACTGCTAAGCTTTAATTCACATAATTTCAACTTTATTCTCAAAACTTTTCTACTTTATTCTTGAAGCATTTAGATTTTGTTCTTGAAATTTCTACTTTATTCTCCAAACATTTCAACTTTGAGATTGAAATGTTTAGAGAATAATGTTTGAAGAATAAAGTCAAAATTTTGACTTTATTCTCGAAATCTTGACTTTATTCTCCAAACATTTCAGCATTTTGATTTTATTCTCGAAAAATTTAAACTTTATTCACAACATTTCGACTTTATTCTCGAAACTTTCTGACTTTATTTTTGAAGCATTTAGATTTTATTTTCGAAATTTCGATTTTATTCTCAAAATTTCAACTTTATTCTCGAAAACACTTCGACTTCATTCTGGAAACATTTAGACTTTATCCTCGAGACATTTTGACTATTCTTAAAACACTTATACTTTAATATCAAAACATTTTCACTTTATTCTCATAATTTTATTTATATATATATATATATATATATATATATATATATATATATATATATATATATATATATATATATATGAAATATGCTCAATAAATAAGCTTTCTATTGATATTTATTGAAAAATTTTTTTTTATTTTATTTTTTTTTTTTTTTAACCATGCCACTAAACCGCCATCATAGAAATGCATTTGTTTGGTCAGAAATACAGTAAAATTGTGAAATATTTTTATGGTTTAAAATAATACTTGAAAATTTAATTTTTAACATCATTACTCCAGTCTTCAGTGTCACATGATGATCCTTAAGAAATCATTCTTATATGCTCATTTGCTTCTCAAGAAACATTTCAGATTATTATCAATATTAAAAACAGTTGTGCTGCCCAATATTTTTGTGGAAACAATCATACATGTGATTTTTCAGGATTCTTTGATGAATAGATTTATTTGTTTATTTATTTGAAATAAGAATCTTCTGTAACATTATAAAAGTCCCTACTGTCATTGTTTTTAACATTAATTAGTCATTTCTTAGAAATAAGAACAAATTGAGTAGTAGTGTAATTAGTGATCTTATCTAGTAAAAATATGAATATGTAATCGCTGTGAAATGCTGTGCATGTACAGCAAACGCACTCAGAACATTAGAGCTTGTGTGTGTTGAGTTTATATGGCCTGTCGATGGTTTGTTGAAGCACCTGTGTCGTTTTGCATGTCGTCCTGCACACGTCTGTCCGTCTGCATCTCACAGTTGTTTGCCTGCACCATTATCTGAGTGTTTGTGTGTTTCTTCTTCAGCCCCGACATGAGTACTTTAACGTGCCCGTGTACTGATTGGCTGCATGCTGAGCCCCTCCCTCTGCATGCCTGCTGGCCCCGCCTCTGCCTCCAGAACCGTCCAATCACAGAGCTGCATCTTGGACCCAGTTTCACCTGCACACTGTCCGATTGAAATAGTGTGTTGTTTGTGTTTGACCGTGTGTGTGCTGTGCTGAATTATTGTTATTCTTGTATCTTGTTTAGGCGACACACATTCATGTAGCTTGAGGAAGGATCTGTTCTTCACTTTAAGACACATTGCAAATTCACTGAATAATTAATTCAAGCTGTAGAGATCCAGGTTGGGAAGATAAAAGTAGACTATCAGCCTTTGTTCCAAAGCAAAAATCATATCTTATGTTATGCAACAAAATCAGTTACAAATGAGTGTCTGAAAGCAGGTCGTTTTGTGCAGTTTCAATTCTCGAGTTAATTAATATTGTTTTAAGTCAATTTTAGGATGTTTTAAGGAAATTATTTTCATTGCTAAAGTGTTGCATATGTTATGAATAGTACACGTTTACTCGTGGTTTGGCGGATGGTAAATGTAGTCATTTTATAAATGAACTTGTATGTGCACATCATGGCAACTTAAGATTTTGTTTCTGTCTCGATTTATTTAGTAGATAGTTACAGGAAATTAGCATTTGTTTTCAATTTGCACACACACACAGATCTGCAGTGACCTCAAAGTACTTAGACACTTAAATCACATGTGAAATGTATGAATGTTATTGCATTAGATCAAATATTAAAATGTGTAAAATGTGCACCTAAGACGTGAAATAATACTCATGTTTATTATAATCAGAAATTTCTAATATTTAGAAATAGAGGAGTTTATTGAAACTTTAGACAATTTAAATAAATGTTAAAAATAAAGTTTGCATAAATGTGATGCAATCTGGGAAAACCTGTCGGTGTCGCGCTGGGACGTTTTCAAAATTAGGTTTTCATTCAATTATTCTATAACATCTTATCTGTCATCTCTGAAAATTGAAACTTGGCAAAATTCACTTGTTTAGTGCAGAAAAATTGTGATTTATTGCAGCATGCGAAATGTTAAGAACGCACTGTGGAGGTGCTTTCTCTGAACACCGCAAAAACAGTTAACCTATCAAAATAAACCATGAAACATATAATAAAGGCATATCAATGTACTGTACATTTTCCGGCAATCCTGTGTAAACTATGGCACACAAACTTTATTTATTTATTTATTTATTTATTTTTAATATCGTGACATGGCAGAGCACAACAACGCAGTCAGAATTACTGTAGCTGCTCACTTAAACGATCTTACTCATCTCAATCTGCTCAATCTTGGTGATGTCAGACTATTTCACATCCACAGATGAAGGATTGGATGATAAAGATACTAAACAGAGGAGGAGTCCGATGACAGTCTGTTATATGCACATGTGCGCAAACTTTTGCTCTGCGCTCGCTTTCCTAAATGTAAACTACACAGTACACTATTTGTGCCATCTAAACATACAGAATCTCACAAAAGTGAGTACACCCCTCACATTTCAGTAACCATTTTAGTATATCTTCTCAAGGGACAATACTATAGAAATGAAACTTGGATGTATTTTAGAGTAGTCAGTATGCAGCTTGTATAGCAGTATAGATTTACTGTCCTCTGAAAATAACTCAACATACAGCCATTATTGTCAAAATAGCTGGCGACAAAAGTGAGTACACCCTAAGTGATAACAGCAGTATGTTGTTTAACCATGCAAAGCCACATGTCCTGTTCATCATGTTTATGTTTTTGTCTGCTTGACAGGACCATACAACGTCGTGTATCTTGTGTTAAATCAGTTAAAATTAGGTGCTTTAAGTACAATTCTCTCATACTGACCACTGGATGTTCAACATGGCATCGAACTCTCTGAGGATTTGAGAATTAGGATTGTTGCTCTCCACAAAGATGGCCAAGGCTATACAAGGTTCAGTAACATCCTGAAACCGAGTTACACTACAGTGGTCAGGGTCATACAGAGGTTTTCCAAGATGGGTTTCATTCGGAACAGGCCTCGCAAGGGTCGGTCAACGAAGTTGAGCACTCGTTCTGTGCGTCAGGTGCAGAACCTGGCTACAAAAGACAGATCCATGCCAGCATTGCGTTAAAAGTTGCAAGCTGGCTCACAAGAAAGCACACAAACAGTTTGCTGAAGACAACCAATTCAAGAGCATGAATTACTGGAACCATGTCCTGTGGTCTGATGAGTCTATAAGATAAACTTGTTTGGCTCAGATGGTGTCCAGCATGTGTGGCGATGCCCTGGTGAGGAGTACCAAGAAAATTGTGTCTTGCCTAGAGTCAAGCATTGAGCTGGGAGCTGCATGAGTGCTGCTGATACTGGGGAGCTGCAGTTCTGAAGGAGAACATGATGCCTTCCCTCCAGAAACTAGGCTGAATGGCAGTTTTCCAACATGATAACGATCCCAAACACACCACCGAGATGACAGCTGCTTTACTGAAATGCAAGGGGTGTACTTACTTTTGTGACATACTGTACAAGGGGTAGTCAAACGTTCAGAGAATATGCCCATGATAAAACAGGAAAACTGTCCTCTTCAGTGTGATGTAATGATGCAGCTCCAGTCCTGCCAGACAGCTCTCGTTCTTAAAGGGCCCCCAGCACCATTTTCATACCACTATGTGTTACTTTTATTTAGTTCAAATGGTGACAGCATGAACTAAAACAACAAGTTTACAAACACAAAACTACTATACAAGTTACAACCCTGAACTGTGTCTGGTTATGTATTAAGACCAGCAGTATCAGCCAACATCAACGATCTATGGACAAAATAAAAACAGTTTTGGAAAGGGTTGAACCCAGCTTTCATATGGTATCAAAACCTAAAAAAGGTACAATTTCACCACTTGCTGGGTTTTCCTTGATCACATCACGTATGTTTTTTAAGATCCACCAGGCTTTAATGTCTCATACTGTCTGATACTATTACAGTATGGAGGAAAAAACAGCTTAGTTTTATTCAGAGGCATAAATTTAGCAAAAATATGCAATTATGTGCAGATCCTGATATTTATATGGACAAAAAGTGATGAAATTCTGATGTAACTCAATGATATCTTTACAAATGAAATGATCCAAACATATAATGCAGTGCAATCCAATTAATGGACGATTGAAAGATAAAGAAATAAATGTTCCGCAATGGATGTGAGATGTTTTGGAGGCTTGGAAAGATCATTTCTCTATTGAGGAACAGTGAAAGAAAAGCTTCTAGAAACAAACTTTCTCACAAAATCCTGATGATCAGATTTGAGAAAAATAATTAATAAAAAACGATTCATGGAGAATCAAGTAAAGCCTGACTGATTCAGTCCAGTTAGTGTTCTTGTACACTAGAAACACTTTTGCACTTCAGTGTTCAAAATACAAGTCATCAGTGTTTGATATTTATAGGTTTTGATTTGAAAACAGATTCATGTTTAGTGGTTAATGTTGGACAATGAATGTTTTGAATTACTTTAATCACTGAAAAATGAGCTGTGATTTAGTCATTGGCTGATATGATGTAAATGCATGTGTGTTTTGTAAAAAATGAAGAAAATGAAGTGCATTCTGTAGAAATAAACGCATGAAATGTGAGAAATTTAAAGATGTCTGCTTGTTTTTATAGCTTTAGTTTGAAAATCAAATAGAAAGAAATATTTTTATTTTATTTTGCATTAAAAAAAATCTGTTTTAGGAGCATTACTTGCATCTAAGTAATGCATTACATTTTTGGTTATTTTCATGACAATAAAGCATTAATTGCTGTAATATGAAAATATATGGGCATTGCATCATGCAAAAAAACTTTAAGTTTTAACATGCATGTTTATTTTTGTTTATTTATTTTAATATTGGCAAAGGTTTTCAACTAATTTTACATTTCCAATGCGACGAACAGGATAAGTTTGTTGAAATTTGACACATACAGTGTGGATGTAAGTTTGCTGAATTATGAAATATAATGTGTTTTTGTTTGATTTAATAGACTGAGTCGTTTCAAAAGTGGAGCAGGTTACTATTAATGAAAGATCAAAGATAACATGAATTACAAAAGTAAAATATAGCTGCTAGCAGCAATTACCGGGGTTCGAGCATTTAAGACCTTCATAGCTTCTTTGCTGTTAGGGTGTAGGTCAACATGAATTTAAATGGCTGACACCAGAAAACATCCATGATGGAGAATGCACTCACAAACAAAAGCGTTCACCAAAGTATATTTTTTAAATAATGTCAAACATTAAGAGAACAGTTTGATTGACAACAGTGGTCCTAGAGGCAAAGTTGTTCAGAATGAGGAGATATATCATATGAAATGAAGATATAGTGTTTGAGTGAATATGAGTTTTTTTCTTTAGCAATTTGAGGCCATTTACCATAGAAATCTTGTGTTTTTAAAGCATTTTTAACTGTTATAGCGCCACCTATGGTCCGATCTCCATGAAACTTTGCATGCTTGTTAAGAGTCATCTGACACATGATCATCCCAATTTTTGTAATGTTTTGAGTTTTGATTCAGGTTTTATAGGCTTTTGTATATATGTGGCCATGCCCCTTTTCTAAATGCCCCTTTTCTAGCTAACCAAAGGACAAAATTTAAAATTTTGTCATAATTATTGATCTAAAGAGTCTGGAGAATCAAGATTTGATCAAGATTAGGCAATAAAACATAGGACTGATTCGCAAAGTAGGTTTTTAACATAACTGAGAATAATTGATGAACGATTTGATTGACAGCAATGGTTCTTGAGGCAAAGTTGTTGAGCATGAGGAGATCTATCAAATAATGTGCATATTGTGTGGATGTGTGCACGTGATCACAGAGCCATAAAATGTCGTTAGCGCCAATTGTTGGCTGATTTCTTTAAGATTTCGTACAGACCTTTAGGGCCATAAGTCGAACATGCCCACCGAGTTTTGTTCCGATCTGCCTCCTTTAACCTGGTCTAATAAGTGTTCATGTTTCATGTTCATGTTTTTTGAGATACGCCAATGTCCTCATAGAAACTTATGGCACATTGGACAAAGACACTGCATACCAATTTCCACGTCAATTAGACTAACGCTTACGTAGTAATAGCTGTTTTGAAGTTCTTCCGTCTTATAGCGCCACCAAGTGGCAGAGCTACACTTTTTTTTTTTTTTTTTTTGACCAAAGAATGCACATGTGTGCCAAGATATCTCATTCCGTTCAAGAGTTATAGCCATTTTAGTAAAAATGGTCCCCCACCTGACGAGTGTTTTGGGGCCCCTTCGTGACGTTTTGGTTCTGGTCGGGCGAAAAACATAGGACTAGTTCACAAAAGTAGGTTTTGGACATAATTCAAATTTGCTGAATTTTTTGTCCTGACCCAAGGATTCCAAAAATGTAAACATTTTGAGTCTACGACACGGTTTAGGAGTTATTAGTGATTATTATTGGCGGATTTCTTTAAGATTTCGTACAGACCTTTAGGGCCATAAGTCGAACATGCCCACCGAGTTTTGTTTCCGATCGGCCTCCGTTAACCTGGTCTAATAAGTGTTTAGACTTCATGTTTTTTGAGATACGCCAATGTCCTCATAGACACTTATGGCACATTGGACAAAGACACTGCATACCAATTTCCACGTCAATTAGACTAACGCTTGCATAGTAATAGCTGTTTTGAAGTTTTTCCCTATTATAGCGCCACCAAGTGGCAGAGCTACAAAAAAAAGTTTTTATTTGACCAAAGAATGCACATGTGTGCCAAGATATGTCATTCCGTTCAAGAGTTATAGCCATTTTAGTAAAAATGGTCCCCCATCTGACTAGTGTTTTGGGGCCCCCTTCATGACATCTTGGTTCTGGTCGGGCGAAAAACATAGGACTAGTTCACAAAAGTAGGTTTTGGACATAATTCAAATTTGCTGAATTTTTTGTCGTGACCCAAGGATTTCAAAAATGTAAAAATTTTGAGTCTACGACACGGTTTAGGAGTTATTAGTGATTTTGCGTTTTTGATCGTTGTAGCGCCACCTACAGGCCGTTTGGGGTGAGACTTTGCAAGGTTCGTTCATCGAAGAGCTCTACCTTCTGCCCAAGTTTGAAGTCTCTAGGCCTTACGGTTTGGCCTGCACGATCAGTTTTAGCTGAGAAAAAAAAAAATCCTTACGATTTCAGCACTATGTGCTCGAACCCCTAATAATGAGTTTTGATGTTGACTTTGAAGAAAGACTGTACAGAGTGGAACTGAAATGAGATTGTCTTTTATTTCCTCTGGGTTGGTCTGATTCGTGTGATATATACAGTATATCACGTTGATTTCTGCTCTTGCTGGCCGTTAGTGGTCGAAACCTCCTCCTGGACTTCCACCACAGGGCCGAGCGCTAATTGGGTTTTAATTCCGATGGGAACTTTTGCAGCTTAGTAATCATGAATGATTCAGACTCCTGGAGGAAATGTTAAAGATCTGTCCGTGCAGCACTGGGATGCTTGTGTCTTTTGCTGATGTTTAAGACTAGAGCACTGAGCCAAACTCACATTCAGTCAATCCTCTGAACAAAATCAATTCACCTTGCTTAGAGAAGTGGTTTCTGCAGAATATGCACATTTTTGTCAGAGTTTTAGATTTAATGTGCTGAATCTACATTGGAAAAAGCAGTAACCTGCAGTTGTTATTTACTACACGATTTAAGCCATAAGATTGGTCGTTGTTTGTCAATTAATGTATTTACGTTGATTCATTAATGTTAAATGATATTTTTGATTTGAATAAAACCAGTTCATTTAGATTTTACAGATTTTTCTGCTGTGTAGTTCAATGTACACCATCTGTAAATCTGTAATGCTTAATTGCAGATTAATGGCACATTGGTAAACTTTAGATTTTATAACAAAGCTAACATTTTAATTATTTAGTGTTTGTTTGGTAAATATTTAGTTTTTAAAACAAAAACAGATAACATTTCAATTATTTAGTGTTAGGTAAATATTTAGTTTTTAAAACAAACAAAGATGGAATTTGAAATATTTTGTGCGTGTGAAAACAAAGATAACATTTTAATTATTTAGTGTTCGTTTGGTAAATATTTAGTTTTTAAAACAAAAACAAAGAAAACATTCAAATTATTTAGTGTTTGTTTAGTAAATATTTAGTATTTATATGAAAACAAAAATAAAATTTGAATTATTTAGTGTTGGTTTGGTAAATATTTAGTTTTAAAACAAAAAAACTAAGATAACATTCAAACTTTTTAGTATTTGTTTGGTAAATGTTTAGTTTTAAAACAAAAACAACATTTTAATTAATTAGTGTTTGATAAATATTTAGTTTTTAAAACAAAAACAGAGATAACATTCAAATGATTTATTATTTTTGGTAAATATTTAGTTTTAAAACAAAAACAAAGATAACATTCAAATGATTTAGTATTTTTGGTAATGTTTATGTTTAGTTTTAAAACAACAATAACATTTTAATTAATTAGTGTTCGGTAAATATTTAATTTTTTACAACAAAAACTAAAATAATATTCAAACTTTTTAGTGTTTGTTTGGTAAATATTTAGTTTTAAAACAAAAGCAAAGATAACATTTTAATTAATTAGTGTTTGGTAAATATTTGTTTTTTTGAAACAAAAACAAAGATAACATTCATATTATTTAGTATTTTTTGTAAATATTTAGTTGTTGTTTTTTAAACTGAGAACATTTGATTTGTTGCCAAATATTCAGATTTTATAACAACAACAACAAAGGTAACAGTTGAATTATATGGTGTTTGTTTGGTAAATATATATATATATTTTTTTTTTTATAACAGACAAACCTGACATTTGAATTACTTAGTGTTTTGGTTAAAAAAATCTATTAAAAAAAAAAAAACAAAGCTCACATTTGAATTATTTAGTGTTATCTGGTAATATTTTTCTTTATATCAAAAACATATATATTTATATTTAAATTATTTAGTGTTTTTGTAAATGTTTTTATAACAAAATCAAAGCCAACATTATAAATAAATTATATATAAATTATTTAGTGTTTTTGGTAAAGATTTACTCTTTAATAACAAAAGCAAAACTCAGATTTAAAATATTCATTTAAAATGTTTGGTTGGTAAATATTTAGTTAAAAAAAACAAAGGTAACAGTTGAATTAAATAGTGTTTGATAAATATTTAGTTTTTATAACAAAAACAAAGCCCATATTTATGTAATTTAAATTTTTTTTTTGTAAATATTTAGTTTTTATAATGAAATCAAAGCCACCATTTTAATTATTTAGTTTTTTTTGTAAATATTTACTTTTTAATAACAAACAAAACTCAGATTAGAATTATTTAGTGTTTATTTGGTAAATATTTAGTTTTTATAACAAAAAACAAAGGTAACATTTTAATTATTTAGTGTTTCTTTGGTAAATATTTCAGGTTTTTAAACAAAAAACGGATAACATTTTAATTATTTAGTGTTTTTTTGGGGTAAAATATTTAAGTTGTTAAGTTGTATATACTGTATATATATTATAACGTGACATTTGAATTATTTTTTTTTTTTACGTTTCGTTTTTTATATAAAAGAATCTAAGCTCACATTTAAATTGTTTAGTGTTATTTGGTAATATTTTGCTTTATATCAAAAACAAATATTTATATTTAAAATATTTAGTGTTTTTGTAAATGTATAACAAAATCAAATATTTAAATTATTTAGTATTTTTGGGTAAAAATTAGGTTTTTACAACAAAAACAAAGCGCATATTTAAATTCTTTTTTTTTTTTTTTTTGGGTAAATGGTTATTTTTAATACCAAAATCTAAGCCAACATTGAAATTATTTAGTATTTTGGGGTAAATAATAAGTTTTTAAAACAAAATCAAAACACATTTAAATAATTTTATGTTGTTATTTATTTATTTATTTATTTATTTATTTTTGGTAAATGGTTAGTTTTTATAACAAAATCAAAGCCAACATTAAAATTATTTAGTATGTTTGGATAAATATTAAGTTTTTAAAACAAAAACAAAACACATATTTACATAATTTAATTTTTTTTTTTTTTTTTTTTTTTTTTGTAAATGGTTAGTTTTTATAACAAAATCAAAGCCAACATTTAAATTATTATTATTATTTTTTATTTTTTTGCTAAATATTTAGTTTCTATAACAAAACCAAAACTTTGAAATATTAAGTGTTTGTTGGTAAATATTTAGTTGATGATCTTTCATCAGATTGCTCCACCTCTGAAGCGTCTCAGTGTCATGTAGGTTGTTTAATGTTAACCAGTCACTGTATTCGTCTAATCTTTGATGTTTTAACAGTTTCTTCTGGTACTTTCTTGCTGTGACGAAAAACTGTGAAATCCTTTTTGGAAACTTTAAGCATGCAAATAAAAGAACTGAACTTATTTATGTAATTTCTATCTCTTTTCCTCCCTATTTTTGGTCCCGATGATGTTCAGGATGCCAAAGTAAGTTCAGCTTGTTCTTTGTGCTGTGGTTCTGTGTTGTAAATGTATTTGTGTCATCAGTGAGTCATTCTACATGGCAGCCCACATGCTGATTATTTTCAGATCTCACCGGATAATTTTAGCTCGGCTCATCTCCATGTGCTTCATACATATCAAATAAACCTGCTGAGCTCAGAGGGGTGGCACCGCACAGCTAAATCTATCTAATAATTGCAAATGTATATTTAGCACGCTGTTTTTACTTGAGGACTGATATTTGATATCAGACGTCTGAGTGGGGAAAAGTTGTTCTGGGATGTCACCTCTTGGCCAGCGTATAAAACTCATAAAACATCTTTTCTGTCGACTGTTTGTGTTTGTGATATCTTTGTCTTCTGAAAGGTGCTTTACCTTTCAAAAGTTTTGTTAAATGAACTACATTGACTGTGTTATTTAAAAAAAAAAATTGTTTTTGAGCAAGTTATTCATTGCTTTGTAATACATTTCATTTCGCTTTATTCCAATAAGAAAAGCAATCGAAACATTAAAAAATGTTTTAAAAAAACTTATCTGCATGTTTACATAATGAATGCAAAATAAATGTAAATCTTTTTTCTATCAAAAAACCCCAACATTTATTCAACTTTTTTTAGGATTAATTTTTTTATCTAATAGTTACTGTTATAAATAATAAATAAATAATAATATAAACCCATAATTGTAATTAATTAGTGCTTTTGTATTATTATTATTTTTTATTAAATATTGGTTTATATAACTCTGTAAAGATTATTTATATATATATATATATATATAATTTTTTTCTTTATATATGTATTTTATTTATTTATTTATTTTTACACAAAAGCTCAAATTTAGAATATATAGTATTTTTTTGTTATTTATATATATTATTATGGATAAAAGGCAGCATTTGAATTATTTAACGTTGGTTTAGTTATTTAATTTTTTTTTATAATAAAACACACAGCCAATATTTTAATGCTTTAGTAATTGTTAAATTGTTACATACTTGTATTTTATAACCCAAACCCAAAATTTCAATACTATTAATAACTATTTTCTAACATTCGAATTTTATTAGTAAATATTTGTTTTTCATCATAACAAAGGCAAATCCATTATTTTATTTATTGATTTATTTGTTGTGGTAAATGTGTCTTTTTATAATAAAACACAAAGCTAACATTTGAAATATAAAATTTTTGTTTGGAAAATTTTGTTTATAGAACATAAAGCCAACATTAGATTTTTGCGTTTTTCGTAACTATTTCTTGGTAAATAATAAATATAATATAAACATTTGAATGATTTAATGTTTGTTTGGTAAATATTTAGTTTAAAAAAAAAACATGTAACATTTGAATTATTTACTTTTTGTTTGGAAAATATGGAATGTTTGCCAAATATTTATTGTTTATAGCAAAAACAAAGATAACATTTGAATTATTTTGTGTTTATTTGGTAAAAATTAAAGTGTTTTTAACAGGCAACTCCTAGTTAAGGTTTTTCTTTTCTTTTTATAACAAAATCAGAGCTTACGAGTGAATTGTGTTGGTAATATTTAGTTTTATATCAAAAACAGCATATTTTCCATGGTAGTAATGTTTGGTGTTTTTTGTAAATATTTAGTAGTTTATATTTGAAACATTCTAAACATTAGAATTTTTTTCATTTTTGGTAAATATTTCTTGTTAAATAATAAATATAATATAAAATAAACATTTTAATTATTTGGTGTTTGTTTGGTAAATATTAAAGTTTTTTTGTTTGTTTGTTATTTTACAATATTTGGTAAATATTCAGTTTTGTAACAAAAACAAAGATTTGTTTGGTGAATATTTAGTGTTTATAGCAAAAACAAAGGTAACATTGAATTATTTAGTGTTTGTTTGGTAAATGTTTCGTTTTTTAACAAAAACAAAGATAACATTTGAATTATCTGGTGTTTGTTTGGTAAATATTAAAGGTTTTTTGTTTGTTTGTTATTTTACAATATTTGGTAAATATTCAGTTTTGTAACAAAAACAAAGATTTGTTTGTTTTTGCTATAAACACTAAATATTTACCAAACAAATCTTTGTTTTTGTTGCAAAACTGAATATTTACCAAATATTGTAAAATAACAAACAAACAAAAAAACTTTAATATTTACCAAACAAACACCAGATAATTCAAATGATATCTTTGTTTTTGTTAAAAAACGAAACATTTACCAAACAAACACTAAATAATTCAATGTTACCTTTGTTTTTGCTATAAACACTAAATATTTACCAAAGGTAACATTGAATTATTTAGTGTTTGTTTGGTAAATGTTTAGTTTTTTAACAAAAACAAAGATATCATTTGAATTATCTGGTGTTTGTTTGGTAAATATTAAAGGTTTTTTGTTTGTTTGTTATTTTACAATATTTGGTAAATATTCAGTTTTGTAACAAAAACAAAGATTTGTTTGTTTTAGCTATAAACACTAAATATTTACCAAACAAATCTTTGTTTTTGTTGCAAAACTGAATATTTACCAAATATTGTAAAATAACAAACAAACAAAAAAACTTTAATATTTACCAAACAAACACCAGATAATTCAAATGATATCTTTGTTTTTGTTAAAAAACGAAACATTTACCAAACAAACACTAAATAATTCAATGTTACCTTTGTTTTTGCTATAAACACTAAATATTTACCAAAGGTAACATTGAATTATTTAGTGTTTGTTTGGTAAATGTTTAGTTTTTTAACAAAAACAAAGATATCATTTGAATTATCTGGTGTTTGTTTGGTAAATATTAAAGGTTTTTGTTTGTTTGTTATTTTACAATATTTGGTAAATATTCAGTTTTGTAACAAAAACAAAGATTTGTTTGGTAAATATTTAGTGCTTATAGCAAAAACAAAGGTAACATTGAATTATTATTCAATAATTACATAATAATTACATTTAAATTTAGTATTTTATGATAATTTATTTATCTTAACAAAAGCAAAGCCCATGTTATTTAGTGTTTTTGTGGATATTTAGATTTCCAACAAACAGAGCCCATGTTTACAATATGTGGTGAGTTTTTTTGGGGGGGTAAATATTTAGTAATTTCTATACTTATATTTGAACATTCTAAACATTAGAATTATTCGTTTTTGGTAAATAGTTCTTGGTAAATTCTAAATATAATATAAATATGATGGCAAAACCCACATTTGAATTTAATAATAATGACCAATTTATGAATTTTTCTGTGATATATTTTGATGATAAATAATTGGCTTTTATAACACACAGCCAATGTCTGACATTAATAGTGTTTGTGTAGTAAATCCTGTTTTAAAAGCCAAATACTGGCAGCATTTGAGTTACTTTACTATGTTGGAGTGTATTTGGTGTCTATAGCGGAGTTTCAGGGTTTGCATGTGTTGCATTTTGAGTGATTTCAATGGTTGAGCGTGTGATCAGGGAAAGTGTTGATCTTCCTCCCACAGGAAGCAGAGACTCCCCGCAGTGTCCTCGAGGAGATCGGACTCACATAAACCCCTACGAGACGACCGTCCCAAACACACACACACACACGCACACACACACACACACACACACACACACACACACACACTGAGACCACCTAAAGATGTAGCAAACACACACATACACACACTTCACCATGTTTCCGTGTTGGTCGTCTTTCTTTCCTCTTCATGCGATTTGTGAGCAGAAGTAGTTGCAGAAATGTGTTGAGCGCCGGACGACACATCCTACTTTACATCTGCTGTGACCATCACCGTCCCACACGCGCCGTGCTGCTTTGCTTTTGCAAATATATGTGATTCTCTCATCGTTTGGAGACGTTATAATCAGATATTCCCACTGTAGACACTCAATCGACTAGCTTTACGGTGTTTGGAAACGTATTATGTGGTTTAGGGAATTTATATAATTTAGAAAATATAAGACACAAAAGGGATTCATTCACAAAACCAAAGAGTGCTTTCTTGTGTTAGACGGTAGTTTAAAGTGGTAAACATCAGCACACGGACACGAGACATACTCTACACAAGTATATGAATGCAAATATGTCAATGCTTGAAAAATATTTAGGCCTAAATAAAGATTTATGAATTTGAATTGCACAGTTTGAATCACAGTTTTAATGTAAACAAACTAATAAACTTGATGTGATGGATATTTGTCAGTCATTATATAAATGGGTCATTCCGTGGTTCAAATTTTTAATTTTGCCAATATTTTTTCTGTCAAAAGATAGACATGTATAGTGATGAAAGCCAAAATATTAAATGTCATGGATGAATATAGACTGAGTAATCCAGTATTTTGTAGAGGGGGTCAAAATTGCAAATTTCACCTGAGATTTAGAGGGATTGGTAGCACTATTAGTAGAATCTGTTGACTTTAGCAGTCTTTTCTTGCATTATGTGCCAATGGTGACCATTCAAAAATGGGGAAGCAGCACTTTTCAAGTTTTTTCTACAAAGTTTGCATGCCTGTAACTCAAGAAGTATTAAAGATATCTTAATGCCCTTTTAGATATTGGGTCTTAATAAACTTTCCTTTTGGCATCTTTATTTTTAATGCCCTATGAGATTTGGTTCCAGAGATATTGAAATTTTAATATGGCTCCAGGAGTAAATCATTTAAATGTACACATTTTCACTGGGTCAGTTAGCGAAAATATTGTACTATACTTTCTTTTAAAGAGGAATGTCTGAAGAACAAATAATATTAAAACTAGAGGTGCTCGTTTAAAAATGACTTCAGAAAGACGACAGCATCATTATCTTATTTGTACACAGAGATTGGTAACACTATTAGTAAAATCGGTTGACTTTAGCAATCTTTGTTGCATTATGTGCCAATGGTGACCATTCAAAAATGGAGAAACGGTACTTTTCAAGTTTTTTATTACAATGTTTGCATATCTGTAACTCAAGAAGTATTAAAGATATTATAATGCCCTTTTAGATATTGGGTCTTCATAAACTTTCCTTTTGGCATCTTTATTTTTAATGCCCTATGAGTTTCAGTTCCAGAGATATTGAAATTTTAATATGGCTCCAGAACTAAATCATTAAAATGTAAAATATGATACTACTTATCTTTTAAAGAGAAATGTCCAAAGAACAAATAATATTAAAACTAGAGGTGCTCGTTTAAAAATGACTTCAGAAAGATGGTAGCATCATTATCTTATTTTTACACTGAGATTGCTGGGTCTGTTAGTAAAATCTGTTGATTTTAGCAGTCTTTGTTGCATTGTTTGTCAATGGTGATCATTAAAAATAGGGAAACAGCACTTTTGAAGTTTTTCTACAAAGTTTGCATGTTTGTTTCTCAAGAAGTATAAAAATATCTTAATGCCCTTTTTGATATTGGGTCTTAACTAACTTTCCTTTTAGGATATTTTATTTTTAATGCCGTATGAGATTTGGTTCCAGAGATAAAAAAAAAGGTTTATTAACAACTAGACTCTAAAATCATATTGGGATATATTTAATACTTATAGTTATAGGCATGCAAACTTTGGAAAAATAACATCTATGGCATCTCTAGTTTCAATATTATTTGTTTTTCAGACATTCCTCTTGAAAAGAAAAGAAAAGAAGCATTATATCTTTTCCAATTGACCCATATTTGGTTTTTGACCACTGAAAATTTGTTCATTATAATGATTTACTCTTGGAGCCATTTGAAAATCCAATATCTCTGGAACTGAAACTCATAGGGCATTAAAAATAAAGATGCCAAAAGGAAAGTTTGTTAAGACTCAATATCTAAAAGGGCATTATAATATCTTTAATACTTCTTGAGTTGCAGGCATGCAAACTTGAGAAAAACTGGAAAAGTGCTGTTTCCCCATTTTTAAATGGTCACCATTGGCACATAATGCAACAAAGATTGTTGAAGTCTTAAGATTTTACTTATAGAGCTGCCAATCTCTGTGTACAAATAAGATACTGATGAGGACATCTTTTTGAAGTCATTTTTACCCCCTGTAACTTGGCTCTGAATCTCAGGTGAAAATTGCCATTTTGACCCCCTCTACAAAATAGTGGATTACTCAGTAAATATTCATCAACATATTACATATTTGGCTTTCATCACTATACATGTCTATCTTTCTTCAGACAAATTATAAGCAAAATCCAAAATTTGAGCCGGAGAACTCCGGTTAAGTTCACACAGAATGACCCACATGCAATTCAAATAAATCTGAAATTTAGGCCTACATATTTGTTAGTTTTTTTTTTTGTCTGTGGTTGGTTTTCTCTTGAAGTTGTACTTGAGTAAAGTATGTTTCTGTCAAACTGGTTTCATTCCACTAACCTGAACAACCTCACTGATTTTCCACTGTGTTAACCAGGCAACTAACACTTGACCACTGTTAACTTTACTGTATCTGTGGCATTTAATGAAATAAGGAGTTATATTTGAGTAAGTTGATTATTTCACCATGACAGTATTGTTCACGGAGCATGAAGCTCCATTTTGAAGCAGTTCACCCAAAAATGAATATTTGCTACTCTCCCTCAGGTCATCCAAGATGTAGATGAGATCATCAGATTTGGAGAAATGTAGCATTACAGTGCTTGCTCACCAATGAGTGTGAAAGGGTGCCATTAGAATGAGAGTCCAAACAGATGATAAAACATCACAATAATCCACTCCAGTCCATCAGTAAACATCATGAGAAACCAAAAGCTATGTTTATAAGAAACAAGTCCATCATTAAGGTGTTCAAACCGCCACTACTCTAGTGTAAAAGTCCATCTCCTATTGTATCTCACATTAAAATCAAGCCACATATTTGTTTAGAGCTGTTTTGGCTAGTAAATGGTGCTTGATCTGTGCAGATTTCTCTCCTGATTGAGAGAGGACCACTTTTTCACTGGAGGAAGATTTATTATGGATTATGGACTCAAATTCTAGTTAAAAATGGGGTAATGATGGAATTGTTTCAGCTTTTGGTTTCTCAAGATGTTAACTGATGGACTGGGTTGGTGTGGATAACTTGAGGATTATTGTAATGTTTCTATCAGCTGTTTGGACTCTCATTCTGATGGCACCCATATTCACATCTATTGGTGAGCAAGTGATGCAATGCTACATTTCTCAAAATCTAATGAAGAAACAAACTAATCTACATCTTGGATGCCTTCAGGGTAAGTATAAGTACATTTAGTAATTTTCATTTTTGGCCGAACAATTGCTTTAATTGGTTAGTTAGCATGCGCGTAATGACTAGCAGATTGTTACATGCGTGTTGTTTAACGTTAAATGTTCTGTACATATGTTAGTTTTCACTGGCCGGTTTACAGACGTCACTCATCTACACGTCAAGCTCTTGTTCATGTTCACGAGTCCATCTCGCTCTGGAGAGACGCTGTGTGTCAGACTGAAATCAACTGTGTTTGTTGTTGAAAATGAAATAAATTTGTCTACAGAAGTTTAGAAGTGCTTAGTCTGTTTCTTTTGTGTAACTTTTTACATTTGTTTTATTTATTTTTTCACTTTTGGCAAATATCTGATACTTCAGGAAATTTATTCACGTGTTTTAATTTTTGACATTTTGTGCAATATTTACTTTATTAAGTGATTTGGCAGATATTTTATTTTTGGGCTATATCTTTTTTTTTAATAATAATAATAATTTTGGACAGAATCACTGTTTTACGGCTGATTAGTCAGCCAGCAATTCATTGAATGAACCAAATAACATCAACTATGGATACAAATATCCAAAATATAGTGAAAACGTCTCTGGTTACGTACTTAACCCATGTTCTCTGAGTAGGGAACGAGACGCTGTGTAATAGCTTACGCATTGGGAACACCACCAGGTGTGACGATTGTCTGAACCCTGAATAGAATCATGCCAGTTCATTGGCTGATGGTGCGAGGCACTTACCAAGAAGGTAATCTAGGAGGACGAACTGGCCTCAAGCGCTTAACTTCATGCAAAAAGGAGGAGACCAAACGGTGTCTACCTATTGGGACATTGTCCGAGCCCCTTCGAGCAGCAATAGCCGCGACGTAGACTCTCGGGGTGGTAGCGGCCGCTCCAGCCGAAAAACTTATCCTGCAGAAATTCCAGCACTGAACCAACTGGGCAGCTGACTGGGTCGAAACGATCCCAAATCTGAGCCACCGTACAGCGGTTCATACTGCCATCGTCAGGATGGACCAATGCCATATTGTCCATCCTGACAATGACATGAGAGTGCATTAGGAACAGAAGAAAGTGAACAAGAGCCAGAAAGACGGCTCTCAGTTCCAGACTGTTTATGTGCCAGGTAAGGTACTTGCCCATCCAGGGACCACAAGCCAGCCTGCCCTCAAAGACCGCACCCCAACCTGAGAGGAAAGCATTCATCAAGATCATCTGGCAATGACAGGGCCTGTCCACAAGGAGACGCGTTTCGCTGTATACGTATAAATTTTTTTATCGTATTGGCGTTTCATCCACACGGATCCGGCGTTTTAGGAGACTGAATCCGCTATTTTTGAAACCGGGTCCCAAAGTGGATAAATCTGAAAACGACACCCTCACGGTTTCGTGTGTACAGCCAATACATATATTTTGTGAAACAATGTCATCACATCACGTGTCGGCTGCGTCACACGTAACAGCAACAACAATAATGGCGGACTACATGATTGTGTTCGTGTTGCTACTAAGCCTACTAGCTTTATTACAGCAAAATCTATTGCTTCTATGCAACTGTTATGAGCAACAAGCGATAATGTTCGCATCTTCGTCTTCTTCCTCTTAGTTCGTATACAGCGCGCAAGGTTATGCGCATGCTCAAAGTCTTCTTCTCCGTGTATAGCGTATCTCTATGGCAGAATTACAGCACCCCACACTGGTCTGGCATATATACTACACCGTTTTCAGTGGTTTCGTGTTTACGGAATTTTTTTTTAGAAAATAGGGATAGGGAACGCACCGGCTTCGTGTGGACGGAGCCACAGACTATTCCCATTTTCACCCCTTTTTGGAGAAAAATGGGGTCCCGCCACACTGAGAGGCCGTGGCTGAAACTCACAGTGTGTGAAGAGACTGCCAGGAGGGACGGACTCCCACAGACTTCATTCACCAGAGAAATGGCCTCACATGGAGCAGCCCCAAGGGAAGAACTGGGGAAGCCGCTGCTAAAAGGTCTAGGAACCTGTGACATAGGCCCACTGACACATGACGGCCTGACCTGAAGCAGGCCATACACAATTTGATGCTTTCGACGGGCCTGCATCGAGGTCGAGTCCAGACACACTCTCAAAAACGTGGTCTGCTGAGCCGGAGTGAGTACACTCTTCTTGCCATTTTAACCTGAGGTCTAGAGCGCGAAGGTTGAGAAGAAGGAAGTCCCTGTGACGAATCAACTGCTCTGTGGAACTGGCTAGAACGAGCCAGTCGTGCAGATAATTGAGAATTCGGATCCCCTGGAGCCTCAATGGCAGAGCAGCATCCATACACTTGGTGAATGTCCTCAGGGCCAGAGCTAGACCGAAAGGAAAAACCTTGTATTAGTAAGCCTTTCCCCCAAAGGCAAACCTGAGGAACTTCCTGTGCCTCTGAACGACCTGAATGTGGAAGTAGGCATCCTTCAAGTCGACAGTGACAAACCAGTCCCCCTCCTGGACCTGAGAAAGAATGCTCTTGAGCATCAGCATCCTGAACTTCCCTCTGTAGAGAGAATAATTCAAACTGGATTGTACAAAGAACCCAGGGTGACACTCCCTGCAGGTCCTCAGTGGGCTGCGACCCTGAGGGGAGAAAACCTAGAGTGTCTCCTACCTTCAACGATCGCCATAGAGAGGGGGGTTGCCTGCGGACCTTGAGATACATCTAGCGGCAAGGATAGGGCAGTTGGTGGAGCAGAGCGTCTAGGCGATGGAAAGATATGCTTTAGGCGCGCGCTGTGACTGCGTCTTAGCAGCCCTGAACTTATCCATGACAGCGGAAATCGCATCACCGTATAAGCCAGAGCTGGAGATCAGGGTGTTGAGAATGAAATATCTCTCTTTCTCTCTGATCTCCGTAAGATTTAGCCACAGGTGGTGCTCAGCTGCCACCAAATATTGTGTACATCTGACGCATTTATTGTGCTGGTCGTCACTCGCAATAATGAGAGAGCGTGGCGGGTGGCATCAATGAAAGCCCATTCCACTCATTGCCTGGAGAAGAATAATGCGGTCGCTGAAGTGGAAAGAATCCAAAAAAGTTGCAGGGAAATGGGACAGAAAAAAACGTGAGAAGTGAACACTTCTGAAGAGAGGAAAATCTGAGGGGTAAGATGGCGCGGGCTCTGTCCATGTCAGTCATGTATGATGTGGGGCGGTGCCTTGCTCCATCAGCCAATAAATTGGCTTGATTCTATATGGGTTTCAGACAATCGTCACACCTGGGGGTGTTCCCAATGCATAAGCTTTTATGCAGCGTTGAGTGACCCTATGAAAGAGAACACTATTTATTAACAAGGTAACAAGATCGGCAGTTTAAGACATTGACTTGCAAGCACAAAACACACGATGCTTCAATGTAAATAAGACTTTATTGGATAAATCTAAGACATACTACTAATCAACTAATCTAACACATAGACACATGCATTCACACATTTACCCAAGTTGCAGAAAGAGAGAAAGTGAGGAAAGAATGAGTTTAGAAGAGTGAAAATATGAAATCCCAAGGTTATAAAAATATATGCAATTAAATGTGGGGGCAATGTTTTACTTTATTCATCAATAATGGCAGATATTTATGTTGGTAGATAATCAATTGGCATTAACCCATAATATAGACATCTGTATGTATTATGATGAATTAGGTTAATCTGTAACATTACTTATTTTATGTTATGGTATTTATTTATTGTGTCTTTGGCATCTACAATTGACCAGACTACAGGAGGCCAGAGTACTCAGAGGGTCGATGCTGTTAATGTCTTGTAAACGCTGCTCTCTGCTGGACAGAAAATGCATCTGCTGCATTTGAATCATGATGAACATAAAAAACATGAAATGTTTAAACTGAGGAAATGTACCATTTTGACTACAAATAATTTTATTCTGTTTTTATTTACATTTTACACAAATATTTACTTTTATGAAGTCATGTGTATAAAATATTATGACAAAAAAAACAAACAAAAAAAAAAACACTGTAATCTGCACGCCAGGTCAAAAAATGTCAATATTTTTAGAAATGAGCTTCCATTTGTGGAAATGAAAATCCCATTTATATTTTTCAAATTCTAGTCTGTAGCTATGACAGCTTTTTTTACTTCTTTTAATTTGCGAATATTTTTATTATTATTAATTTTTTGTTTTGTTGTTTATTGACATATTTAACCATTTATATAGACCTTGTATAGTTAATCTATCCAGATTTTATGTTTTATACTTCAGGGCAGTTTATTTGTTAACAGGTGTGATGATCAGTGGGTTTGAGTTTCTGCCTTCATCATTAGGGCATGGGCTAAAATATGGATAGAGTTTGTCAGTGAATGTCTGACCAGTGAAAGAGTAGATATATGATCTGGAGCCCACATCATAAAAAGAGACCAGACCCTCCTCATAATCCACAAACACTCCCACAATCTTAGGTTTCACTTTCAGAGATAAAGAGACAAGCGGATTATCACAAGCTTTATATTGATTCTCATTCCTCAGAATCACAGTCCAGTATCCATTCACTGGACTCAGTGTGTTCGTCTCCTTCCTGTTAATGGATTCTCTGGCCACTCCTAAACTCCACTCAGTCTTTCCCTTCACCTGCACCTCATAGTAAAATCTCCCTGAACTGAATCCCTGCTTTGCCAGAACACAAGAACAGACGTCAAATCTCTTTGGGTTTACTTGGACGTCCTGCTCAATGTCTCCATCACTTACTTGCTTTCCATCATCAGATAGGATAAGATATGGATTCGCTGTATCAGGATCTAGAGTCAAATCCACTAGATGACAGATTAGACATTATCAGTCAACAAACATTTTCCTATAATACAGATTATAAAAATATAAACAAGTATTATAAATGTATTGAAGAAAATAACTTGCACTGTACCTGCAAACTTATGTGCCCACTTCAACTCTGTGGATACAGATGACAATATGATGTGATCAGTTATTTAAATGTAGCTCATTCATTAGTTTGAAAAATAGAACTGAATGTCTTTCCAGTAAACACACTTGTAATCAATCCAATGGAGGGGCGAGACATCATGGGCGGATGATGTAAGCGACCAGGAAGATTAAAAGCATGTGCGATCCAAGTGGGTCAGCTTCAGTCTTTCAGTGACGCGCTCTGTGTGTCAGTCACTCTGTTTTGTCATCGCAAGCGCTTTCCATTGCGTTTGCTCCGCTCCCGGAAGGCTCTCTTCGAGGAGGGAGTCTTCA
Organism: Garra rufa; assembly: GCF_049309525.1. Lineage (NCBI taxonomy): Eukaryota > Metazoa > Chordata > Actinopteri > Cypriniformes > Cyprinidae > Garra > Garra rufa. The sequence continues at coordinate 40,414,962 of NC_133378.1, forward strand.
TCAGCATTCCCCGCGGTGCTGGCCCCGCTTCCACCAAGGCGGAGCGGCTGCTGCATTCTTAGGGTTTGCAATTGGATCTGTTGGAGGGAATGGAGACAGGTGATCCCATATCTCAGTCGTTCTATTGGATCGGAAGCCCGCTCTGCGGTTACTTCTCCTGAATGAGTGTGGTTACAAGATGATGTCCCGGGTGGAACAGACACTTGCGAGTTATCTGTCCCCTAGTGCGGCATCGTCTTTGAAGTAGGACCTCAGCGCTTGTGGGCAAGGGGTACACGGCAGCAGGTCAGGCTGGTGCATGCTTACATACTTTGTCACTGTTGCAAGCATACCAGGCGACCCGCTTAAGGAGTTAGATGAAGACGAGGAAGTTGACGTAAACTGACTGTGTCGTACCACTTGACTTGACTCTCCGCACAACCAAAGAGACTGCTTGCGCCATCGGGCGGTCCATGGCAGCAATGGTGGCTGTGGAGAGGTATCTCTGGTTGACCCTGTCTGACATGAAGGAGAAGGACAGGGTCTTCCTTCTGGACGCCCTGCTTACATCTTCTGACCTGTTTGGTACCAGGAGTCATGTAAGCAAATGGCGGTATTCCAGCTGTACCTTCCTCGCTGTTCTCTAGCTTCTGGGCGCAAGCAGTCCCAACCGTGTACCAGCTCCTCATACCTTGAGGCGGAGCATTGTGAATCACACCCCCCTTCAATGTCAAGACCAGGGATGCTCTGCACCGGGGGCTTCTAAGTCAAGGCCCGACCTGAGACTATTTGGCAGAATGGAAACTACTGCCAAACGTGTCTGTAGAATCCAGTTCGATGCTCCACTGCTGCTCTTTGACAGAGTTTATCCCACACTGGTGGGCCACGAGCAGGCTCTGGTTATGGAATAAGAAGTAGATTCTCTTCTGAAGGATGAGGTCCCTCCTCATAACAGGGAGTCAGAGTTTTACAGCCGGTACTTTGTTCCAAAGTAGGATGGGGGCCTACATCCCATTTTAGATCTGCATCAGTTGAACCACTCAGTCATGCAGCTGAAGTTCAACATGCCCACTGTCAAACAGGTTGTGTCACAAATCAGGTTTGAGGACTGGATTTGTCAAGATAGATCTGAAGGTTGCATACTTCCATGTCTCCATCCTGCCCCAACCCAAGGAGTTCCTGATATTTGTTTCAGGGGCGAAGCATACCAATATTAGGTTTTTCTTTTTGGCCTAGCAGTCTCACCACCTCTCATCGCGAAGTGTGTGGATGCAGCTCTGGCTATATTCGTATACTAAACTATATGAATGATTGCTTCATTCTACCTCATTCAGAGCAGTTGGCGGCTCGGCATCGAGATTGAAACTGCTGGGTCTGATGGTAGCTGTGTCCAACATGATACCTTTTGGCCTGCTGTACATGAGGCCCCTACAGTGGTGGCTCAAGATGAAGGGGTTCTCCCCGAGGGGAAACCCGCTTCGCATGATCAAGGTCACGCGGCGATGCCTACGTGCCTTAGACATGTGGAGGAAATCTTGGTTCTCAGGGCACAGTGCTGGGAGCTCCTTGTCGTCACATGACGCTAGCGACGGATGCATCCCTCACTGGTTGGGAGCTTTCATGAGTGGCCACCCGGCCTGCAGTCTATGGAGTTGCTGGCCATGTTTCGAGCTCTGAGACACTTTCTCCCGAACCTGAGAGATCGCCATGTGTTGGTTTGCACCGACAACACAGCAGTGGTCTATTACATCAACCACCAGGGAGATCTGCATTGGCGCCCCTTGTACAAGCTGGCGCACCAGATCCTTGTGTGGTAATAGGGCAACATCCTCTCACTGAAAGCAGTTCACGTCCCTGGGCACTTAAATGTGGGAGCAGGCATCTTGTTGAGGCAGGGGCCCAGGGAATGGATGCTTAACCCCGAGGTGCTGAAGCAGATTTGCAGAGTGTTTGGTCCTGCTCTGATTGCGACGAAAGAAAATGCTTAATGTCCCCTCTGCTACTATGACTTATCCAGCTCCACTGAGGCTGGATGCCGTAGATGCCTTTCCCCTGATCGTTCTGCTCCTGGGAGTTCTGGAGAGAGTGCGCCGGGGCAGGGTTCGACTACTACTAGTAACCCTGTACTGGCTGGGCCAAGTTTGGTTCTCGGACCTGATTTCTGTCCTCAGTGGCTCGAGGAATCTCCTCTCACAGGCAGGGGGCTTCATCCTTCACCCCCGCTCGGAGCTGTGGAAGTTGTGGGTGTGGCCCCTGAGGGGGCACCACTCATAGATTCCGGTCTCTCAACTGAGGTTGTTGAGACCATCCTCCAATCCAGAGCTCACTCTACAAGGAAACTGTGGAGTGGAGACTCTTCACTTAATGGTGTGGAGATCACTAGCTCGACCCAGTTAACTGCCCAGTTGGTTCAGTGCTGGGGTTCTTGCAGGCTTACTTCTTCACAGGGTTAACCCACTCCATCTTAAGGGTTTGTGTGGTGGCACCCCTTATGGTGGCACTTTAGTGGACAAGAACCCCGTTGTTACACATGTGCTGAGGCCTCCAGTTCGAAAAGCGGAACAGCTTTTTGTGTGTTATGGTCCCCTTAAGAGAGCTTTTCCTGCCTCTAAACAGACCCTCAGTATATGGATTGTAGATGCTATCATTATTGCATATGAGTCCTCTGACCTGCTCTCGCCTTTGGGGTCAAGGCTCATTCAACTAGAGGTCGTTTTGGCAGGTGTCCCTATCCAGGACATCCACAACGCTGCTGGGTGTTCCATGACCTGGATCTTCAAGCCGCTCCTGGGTCCTCTGTTCTTCTGCCCTAGCTGTGCTTTTCCACACTAGGCAGGGATTTTTCCCATAGCATTTTCGAACACAGCTTGGACACATATGTAACCCTGGTTCCCTGAGGGAATGAGGCGCTGTGTCTCAAGAAATACTTCTGGCATCCCAGCGAGCATTTGCTTCACATTTGAAGCTGACGCTGCTTGGATTGCACATGCTTCCTGGTCGCTTACATCATCCGCCCATGACGTCTCGCCCTTCCATTGAATGGATTACACATGTGATTCTGAGTGTGGTCCCGCTGCAGGTCATCCCATAACGTTTTTAGACGCAGCGTCTCATTCCCTCATGGAACCAGGGACTATTTCTTTTATTGAATATGTTACTGATGTAATTCTTGTGAGAGGAGTTTCTATGGTGAATACTTGTCTTAATACTTATATCATGTTTCTTTACGTGTTGCTTTCTGGTATTCACAAGTAATACAGTTTTAACTGGCTATGAAAGAAGTTTAAATTTGGATAGAACTTTTCATGAGAATTCTATTCACTGTATTTGATATTTACATACCAGACCGAATGAGTTTATCGTCTAGAGTTTCATTAAGAGTTTTCTTCAGCTGAATCAGAGCTCTTTGTTTCATAGAATACACATTCACATCAGAGTTAATACTGATCTCAGTCCAGTTCTTGGTGTGTGGACGACTGCACAGGTATAAGAACATCTACAGCAGGAGAGAGAAGACTGTTAAATATAATCATATATAGGATCTTTCTAAACCAGTTACCTCGTTTTTTAATTTGACTTTATTTCAGTTTCATTGTCTTTTGTGCCATTTCTAAAGACTCAGCTTCATCAGCAGCTCATCAGCTTTGTCAATACAGTATTTGACCAATAATATTCTGCATTCTCAGTGATGAGGCAGATGTTGACAGACCTGTATGAGGTGCAGATGATCGTCAGTGTGTGAGAGCTGCTCCAGCTCAGTGTTTCTCTTCTTCAGGTCAGTGATTTCCTGCTGCAGCTCTTTAATGAGATCTTCAGCCTGTTTCTCTGCAGCTTTCTGCTGTTTCTCCATCATTTTCAGCAGCTCAGACTGACATCTTTCAATGGAGCGGATCAGATCAGTGAAGAGCTCAACACTGGCTGATTTCTCCTTCTCTGTGTTTCTCTGATGAATGAGGTCAATTAACAAAATGTTACATGATAATCTGATACATGATTGCATATTTATTTAAAGTAATCGAACACTCAAAAAGTAAAAATTTCATGTCACTTCAAATGTTTTTTTTTTATCTACTTAATTCAGCACCTTTATTTATTATTGCAGAAATATTATGAACAAATAATTGTAATAAGTTTCCCCTGCTCACTTTTCTCATCTCTACTGAGTGCTGGATCTCTTGAATCTTCTCCATTCTGTCCTGGATCATCTGCTGCATGTCTGTCTGTGTCTGAACCAGCTGATTCTACAGACAGAGAAAAACACATGTAACGGAGACCAGCGGTAGGTGCTGTGCAGGTAAATCTCACTCCCCTGATCTCAAGAGGTGTTCTAGCGATTGACGCTAGCGGCTGCAGTCTTTAGCCTCCTTGTTAGTGCGCCCGCCTCCCATGCCGGAAACCTGGGTTTGAGACCCGTTCGGAGTGGGTGCGAGTCGACCCAGGTGTAGCGGGTTACATTGGTGCCGTGACCCGAATGGGAGTGAGGTCTAAAGGGGTAAATGTAACGGAGGCCAGCGGTAAGTGCTGTGCAGGTAAGCCTCACTCCCCTGATCTCAAGAGGTTTAGCCTCCTTGTTAGTGCACCCGACCCCAACATTGGAGATCCGCTGGAAATCCGTAACAAATTTGCACATTTACAATTTGATGCCTCTTAATGGCTACATTGACATGCAGGTATACAAATTAAATGTTTCTATTTTTTAGTGTATAAATGTTTAATTAATCTATTTTAAATTTTTCTGATTTCATTAATTATTAGATTTTTATCAACTCACAAACCCACTGCAGTTCTTTAAGCCCAGTTTGGGAAAAATTTTATGTTTAATCCAGTTGATGATGTTGGTGCAATTTGTAAGTATTCTACCCAGCTCTGCACATAACGAATAATAATAAATCCGAAATGTAAAATATACAATCTACTCTGATTCTTGCAGCACTGCATTTTCTAAATTTATATTCTTTTAATTTGTGTACAAGGTCCTGTATTGACATATTGATTTGCCTTAACATAAATAAGGGACAAGCTCTTCAACATGTCAACACAGAGAAAAAAAAAACTGCATTTCATTGATGTTTAAAGTGTTTTGTTTGTATCTCTTGCCTTCTTCTGCTGACTCTCCTCCTCTATAGGAACAGTGTTGTGAGTCCTGTGGTCTCCTTCAGTGCAGGACAGACACACACACATCTGATCATCTCTGCAGAACAGCTCCAGAGGTCTCTCATGTTTCTGGCATATATAATCCTCCAGATTTTCCACAGCGTTGATCAGTTTGTGTTTCTTTAGTCGTGGGACTCTGTGATGAGGCTCCAGGTGAGTCTCACAGTAGGAGCTTTGACACGTCAGGCAGGACTTCACAGCTTTCTGCTTTCTTCCATCACAGAAGTCACAGAACACCTCAGATCTTCCTAGATTTAGCTTTTCCTTAAAATGTTGCACAACTTCTCTTAGTGTTGTATTAATCTTGAGATCAGGTCTTCTGATGAATGTTTCATTACAGAGTGGACAGCAGCATTTCTGTGTGTTTGTCCAGTGCTTGTTCAGGCAGGTTCTGCAGAAGTTGTGTCCACATGGAGTGGTGACTGGATCAGTGAACACATCCAGACAGATGGAGCACTGGAGCTCCTCATTTAGCTGACCACTGGAGGACGCCATGACTGAAAAGATAAATAATGACAACATATCATCTAAACTGCTCTAAATCATCTGCTCTGAGGCTGCTGGTCTGGTGCTTTAGATTGCTCTGTGACACTGCAATGGATAGGCCTATTATTGGAAACTACATGAATAAAGTTTTACAACAATATTTTAATAATATCACGAAAAAACTTTTTTATATATGAAAGACACCACAGAAAAAAGGTAGAAGTATAGTATTTCAAACAGATAACCCACTAAATAAAACTTGTAAACACAAGGTATCATTTTTGTTTAATGCAGATATCACTTTGCTTGCATGCATACTATAAGTGGATTGGGTGGATAGTATGCACATTGTGACGCAGGGATGGTTCATTCTGTCAGTAGTTCAAGTACTTCCTGTTTCTGCCGTCTCTAAACTGACTGCACACACCTGACTTTAATTTAAAGCCAAATAAATGGCATAATATTACTAACGTTCTGATACTGCTTCATAGAGTTGGGGTACTCGGACTCGAGTCCGGTCTCTAGGGCTGGGACACGATTAATCGCGATTAATCGCATCCAAAATAAAAGTTTATGTTAACATACTAAATGTGTGTTTACTGTGTATATTTATTATGTATATATAAATACACACACAAACATGTATATTAAAGAAAACTGAAAATAAAAATTAAATTAAAATAAATAAAATATTTATAATTCTATATATAATCTAAATTAAATACAAATATAACTATCCACACATATAAGTATTTTTTAAAGGCTATACATGTATGTGTGTGTATTTATATATACATAATAAATATACACAGTAAACACACATTTAGTATGTTAACATAAACTTTTATTTTGGATGCGATTAATCGCGATTAATCGTGTCCCAGCCCTACCGGTCTCGAGTACAATTTTTAGCGGACTCTGACTTGTCACAGACTCAGATGCATTTTGACTCGGACTCAGGCTTTTCAGACTCGGGAATTATTGCCGAGTCCACCCGATTCCAGTGACAGCTGACGGAAAATTTATTGACTCGATGCATTATTACGAAAGTAACATTCAGTATTGGCACGTGTTTAAAAGTCTTGTCAATACTTGAAAGCCTGCTGGTTTCTTTGCATACACACCCAAAGTGTGCTCACCGTAAACATCTCTCAGTCAGCGTGTCAATGCAGAATTACGTTTTCTTTTGCATGTTATTGCTACACACACAAAAAGTAATGTCAAAATGCACCGTCTTGGAGAGTATTCATGCAAATGCAGTCGGTTTTGTCTTGAGTGAATTTGGGAGAAATACAGATGTGTTAAAATATATGATCTGTAAACCTGCTGCCGCAGACTGTGTCATATTACATTTATCTAGTTTATCTCACAATTCAGACTTTTTTATAGGTCGTTTATATGTTGTATTTCGGACTTTATATCTCAATTTAACTCAACAGTAGCGATTTTGTCAGTTCTGAGGGGAAAAATGCCAGAAATGTGGGATATAAATTAAAGATTTTGAGCTGAGGGGAAAGGGGGAAATGTCTTGTCTTATCAGAATTGTGAGATATAATCTCGGAATTGGGAAAATAAAGTCAGAATTTTGAAATATAAACTCAAATTTTACTCTTTTGTTCAATGGCTTTCAGACTGCTACTTAAAAACTGTCATTAACCCTCACAGCCTCATTTTCATCCAAGAAAAAAAAAAAAAGGAAAAATGCCATCTGCTCTGTCTAAGGTCTTACCATTTGTAATTAACACAGCCACAATCAAAGATAATAGGTGCATTTTCTGCTCCTCAGGTCTCATTCACTAAGCTCCCTACCCACCCCATTGATTTATACATTTACTATATAACAACAAATAAAGTCAAGTCCTGTCTTGTCCTATAATTTTTCGCTTTCGGAAATGTGTCACAATACATACGCTATAACTTCTGTTACTTGACTTTAAGTTTGCTGAGCAGGATACTATTTTGGACTCCTACTCGACTCAGACTCGAATGGTTAAAGACTCGGACTCGACTCAGACTCAACTTAGGTGGACTCGAACCCAACACTACTGCTCATGCTATTAAAGTACTGAGCTCTTTACATTTCCTGCACTTACCTGTGAGTGAATATCAGATCTGATCGTTCATTTTCGAGTTTCTGAACAGAATGTTTGTCGAAGCTTTCAGGTTTTCTGATAAGTTTCACTTTTACTTAAGTCCCTCACCTGCAGTGATGTCATACTTTAGCTCCGCCCACAATCCTAGACATGAAACAGTTCACAATTTATCCTTGCTGAGTAAGTGTAAAACTTTAGAGTATTTGTTTTCTTTTAGTACGTTGTTTTTTGATGACAGCGGTGTCAAATATCAAGTTACAGCTGCAGCTCGTTAGAAATTAAACACACTACACCTGTTCTTTACAGTTAAATCTTCGAAATGTTTAATGATGGAAAATAAAATAAATAAAAGGATTTGAACTGAAATCCAAGAATGCTATTTGTTAATAAAATCAACCACGGATATATAAAATGATGTCTGTTGCCTGTACAACCACTGTAGGAGTGAACAAGTCTTGGTTCTGAAATGCTGATGGTCAATCTGGGAAGAATCGGTTGTCTTAACGAGCAAAGATATGTGAGTATTGCTTTTATTTAAATATTGTGTCAGAACAATACAAATAAGTGCACAAAACCTACACAAAACGAACTCTCAAGCAGATAAAGCATGTTTAAACATGTCAAATATATACATATATCTATATTGACATATTAGTCGTACAAACAAAAGTGCATATTTTAAAATATTATTTGCAAGTAGTTTGGATCCAGAATGATTACTATTTCGCAAGAAGTAGTGCTCTGATACCGCCACAGTGATGAAGTCTGTTGTGTTTCTGCTCCATACTGACAGTAGGTGGCGGTAATGCACCAGAATAAGATCCGCTGTAAACAAAACAAAGCATCAACTCACTTTTTCGTTCAGTCCTTGCCGTTTAAGAAACTAGTAGCGGATTAAGGATAGTGTGTTTAAAATTAAACCTTGTTACATAAAGGAGATCAAATATGTTTGTCCATCCTGGATATTGATGATTTTATCACAGAATTCTGTCAGCTGAAAAAAAAGAGGAGACAAGGCTGATGGAGAGAAACCTGAACAGAGAGGTTTGTAACTTACAGGATCTTTTACACTTATTAATGCATGTTTATTTGTTCCTATACTTTCATAAATTGATTGATTCGATTCTCACAATTGAAACTTCTACCGCAGTTCTCAACTGGTTTTGTTTTAGGAGCTGATTAATTATCCGGTGAACCAAAATAGAATAAAACTTTTTTCAAAAATAAAAACGTATAGGCTAAATATGTCATTAAAATCAATCACTGTGGGGAGCCGTGCGAATGGGAAAATATGGGAGTGTTATTAATTATTTGAGAATTAAAGCACCTGTTGTGGGAGGGGTTGGCAGGAAAGAAGGGGGTGAGTGTGGGAGCGAACATTTATTTGTTGATGTGGTGGTTATAAAAATGAAAGTAAAAGAATGGAGTAAGGTAAAAATTATAAATCATATTAAATTTAATATTTCTTGCACATACCTATTAGTGTGTAAAAGGGAATATCTTGTCTTTGACGATTGATTGTAAATGCTGAAGTTTGTGAGTGATCATTTAATTAGCTTGCCTTGTTCGCGAGTGTTCGCCTGTGGGGGGAGGGGCATGCTGCTCAGTTCACAGCTTCAGAAGAAGACGCAGCAGCTCCGTCTCTTGTGGTTTCTTTATTAACTGTTTATTTCCCCTCATCAGGTATGGAGTGTACAGTACATACATGCACTGAAGTTGTCTTACAAACATGTAAACAGTAGTGTGTGGTATGAATGTCATTGTTTATAGTGTTGTATGAGTTGTTTCCGAGTGTTGGAGTGTTCTATCATTTAGGCTAGTTATGCTAATCGGAGACAATGAGATTGTGGCAATACTTTTCGGACTGAAGTAATTAAATATGCTATCAGTTAATTGGGGTGACAAGAAATGTTACTACAGTAAGTTGTATGTTATCTGTGTTTTTAACTGTTCTTAAAGAGGATTTGTTTCATAACCATTCCTAAAATGTGTGAAACACTAATTGAATGAAAGCTGTATTTTATTTTCCCTGTTTTTATACAGAACAACATTAAACATGAACAAGTTAATGTTACATTCCTGTTAATTGTCACTGATTGCTATTTGTGATGTCAGATGTTATAAAAAGGAAATCCTTTTTGCATGTTGCTCAGTTAATACACAGCTTCAGAAGAAGACGCAGCAGCTCCGTCTCTTGTGGTTTCTTTATAAACTGTTTATTTCCCCTCATCAGGCGGTGAGGGTACTACATTGACCTTAAATTCATCAAAGTTTTGTCTTGATTCAAAATGATCTTCCGACGCTTAAAAAAAGCTTCAATGTTAAGTAGGCCTATTTGGTGTATAAAATAAACTTCAAAATAAAAATTCCCACATTCATGTGGCTTTGGTTGGCTTTTTGGCCGCTACAATTGAGCCAACAAACAAATCTGTTCGTGGATGAATGAGTCGAACCGCACTAGAATTAATCAACAGCAGCGTTGACTCAGTCTGGATCTACTCTCACTCGTTCTAATGAGGAGGATCATTGCGTGTTTGGACTTTCTGAACAACTGGATCGATGATTTTGTATATGTTCTTGACATCGAACCGGTAGGACATGGGGTTTAATTTTTCTTCGCTTGTGTTGTGGTTCGAAATGGTTCGTCAGTTTCTGTGTTGCTGTTTTGTTTGTTGTTGACGTCCCGCTGTTGGTTTGTTTGAGCCGTTGTTGGGGCTTTAGTGAAAGTGTTTGAGATAAGGATCGTCTTTGAGAATGTGCTTTGTTACGAAAAGTGTTTGTTTTGGATTGTGCTTATGATAGAACGTAATTCCAGTGAGAATGTTAGACCTGAAGTTGACCTTACCACAAGGCTTTGGCTAATAAAATTGAGCAACTACAGAAAGAACGAAAATTAAATGTGAATTAAGTTTTAAAAGTTCTATACCAGCTAACAAAGAACTCAAAGACATGAGAATGTTTCAACTGCTCGGTCTGAACTTGAAAGTTTGATGCAAGTTTTTGAAGAGACAGTCAAACTTCATGGGATCAGAGAACCATGATTACCCAGTGATGAGCAAACCAAACAGAATGATTGGTTCTGAAGTGTATATAAACACAGTGACACCTTTATAAAAGACACAAAGCAGTGGATAAGTGGTATTGAGAACTGAAGTGATAAGATCAACCACTGGAATCAGTCGGGTGTTTTCTAGATGGTTCAAGAGACCAGAATATGTCCAAAATTTATATGCATAACCAAGATGACATAAATCCAAGTGACAGTGTTTCTAATGCTGGAAATAAAAGATCAAGTAAAGCTCTGCCTTAAGACATTCAACATCATCTTCTTTAACACGCATTAAGGCAGAGGCAGTTAAAGCAGCTCTATTTAATAAAAGAAAACCATTAAATTAAGGAATAAGAGCAAAACACAAGACAACAGAAAGATTAATTGTCTAAATGTATTGTTGTTATGGCTGAAGTGAAAGTACCTAAGGGCTCCAGTGTGCATCGTGTTAAAAGTGTTGTGCTGATCATTCTGATGGATTTAATTCTTCTGTTGATAAAGGACAACAGACAACCCAGACACTTAATGCGGATGCAAAATCACTTATTCCAGAATTTAAACAAATGGTTTCTTCAGGTGCAAAAGCAAACAAGGGTAACATTTCCAAACCAGTTATCTTCAGACAATCTCAAAAACGAGTCAGCATGGTAATGTGAAAGTAAGTGCCCAGTGTGGAAATAGTTCCAGTGCTCCAAATCTCATAGGGCATTAAGAATAAAGATGCCAAAAGGAAAGTTTAAGACTCAGTATCTAAAAAGGCATTAAGATATGTTTAATACTTCTTGTGTTACAGGGATGCTTTGGAGAAAAACTTAAAGTGCTGTTTCCACATTTTTGAATGGCCACCATTGGCAAGATTGCTAAAGTCAACAGATTTTACAAACAGAACTACCAATCGTTGTGTACAAATAAGATAATAAGAAAAAATAAGATAATGATGCTGCCATTTTTCTGTAAACATTTTTACCCCCCTGTAATTTGACTCGGGTGAAAACTGCCATTTTGACCCCCCTCTATAAAATAGTGGATTAATCAGTAAATATTCGTCAATGACATTTAAATATTTGAGTAAGATGATCATTGAACAAATTCATACTGATGTTTCTTCATGACAGTATTGTTCACGCTGCATGAAGCTCCATTTTGAAGCAATAGTCCACCCAAAAATGAATATTTGCTACTCTCCCTCAGGTCATCCAAGATGTAGATGAGTTTCTCATCATCAGATTTGGAGAAATGTAGCACTACATTGCTTGCTCGCCAATGGATGTGAATGGGTGCCGTCAGAATGAGAGTCCAAACGGCTGATAAAAACATCACAATAATCCACAAGTAATCCACACCACTCCAGTCCATCAGTTAACATCTTGCGAAGAGAAAAGTTGTGTTTATAAGAAATGAATAGATCAAGATGTTTTTAACTTTGATTGCTCCCTTAGTAAAAAAAATGTTAATCTCCTGTTGTCTTTCACATCAAAAAAATCCAGCCACATATTTGTTTAGAGCTGTTTTGGCTTGTAAACAGTGCTTGATCTGTGCAGTTTTCTCTTCTGATTCAGGCCAAACCACTTTTTCACTGGAGGAAGCATTATTATGGATTATGGGCTCTATTTTAGTTTAAAACGTCTTAATAATAGATCTATCTGCTTTAGCTTTTGTCTTTTCAAGATGTTAATTGATGGACTGGAGTGCTGTGGTTTATTTGTGGATTAATGTGGTGTTTTTATCAGCTGTTTGGACTCTCATTCTGACGGCACCCATTCACATCCATTGGTGAACAAGTGATGTAATGCTATACATTTCTCAAAATCAGATGAAGAAACAAACTCATCTACATCTTGGATACATTGAGGCTAAGTACATTTAATCATTTTCATTTTTTGGCTGAACTATTGCTTTAAATGGTCATTTAGCATGCGTGTAATGACTAGCAGGTTGTTACATGCGTGTTGTTTAACATGTTTAATGTTCTGTACAGATGTTAGTTAGTTTTCACTGGCCGGTTTACAGACGTCACTCATCTACACTTCAAGCTCTTGTTCATGTTCACGAGTCCATCTTGCTCTGGAGAGACGCTGTGTGTCAGAGTGAAATCAACTGTATATGTTGTTGAAAATGAAATAAATTTGTCTACAGAAGTTTAGACGTGCTTCGTCTGTTTGTTCTGGTGCTGATTTTGTGTTGAGTTTTTTTTTTTTCTATTTAAAACTTTAACACTTAAAGAAATGCATTTGTCATATGTTTAAATCATGCTTACTCATGTGAGATGAACACTCTAGAAAAAGCTCTTCTATTCTTTCTTTTGGTCAATTTCCACTTTCTGCTACTGGAAAATAAACCTCAGATATTAATAACATAAAATGTATCGGGGAGGCATGATATATAGTCTCCATGTTGGTTACTGGGTGGGGTCACTTTTGGCAGATATCTAATACTTCAGGAAATTTATTTACACAGTGTTTTAATCTTTGACATTTTGTGCAATATTTACTTATTTACCTAATTTATTGAGTGATATTTACAGATATTTTATTTTTGGGCAATATCTTTTTACATTATTATTATTATTATTATTATTATTATTATTATTATTATGTGTTGGCAGATATTTAATATTTGGAAATTATTTTAAGTATTACTTTTTTGCAGATATTTCATGTTTTAATTTGAATTCATTATGAATTCATAATGATTTAGGACAGAATTGCTGTTTTACGGCTGATCAGTCGGCCAGCAATTCATTGAATGAACCTTATATCATCAACTATGGATACTAATACCCAAAATATAGTGAAAACACTAATTATTAGCAAGGTAACATGATTGGCAGTTTAAGACATTAACACTTAAGCACAAAACACAAGATACTTCTCTTTTCAATGTAAAAAGGACTTTACTGGATAAATCTGAGACATCAACTAATCTAGCACACAGACACAGGCATTCAAACATTCACCTAAGTTGCAGAAAGAGAGAAAGTGAGGAAAGAATGAGTTTAAGAGAGTGAAAATATGAAATGCCAAGTTTAAAACAACATATGCAATTATATGTGGGGGCAATGTTTTACTTTATTCATTAACAATGGCAGATATTTATTTATTTGTGTGTTTGTTTATGTTGGTAGATAATCAATTGGCATAACCCATAATGTAGACATCTGTATGTATTATGATGAATTAGGTTAATCTGTAACATTACTTATTTTATGTAATGTTATTTATTTATTTATTTATTTTTTTTTGCCTCTTTGTCATCTACAATTGATCAGAGTACAGGAGGCCAGAGTACTCTGAGGCTCAATGCTGTGAATGTCTTGTAGACGCTGCTCTCTGCTGGACAGAAAATGTATCTGCTGCGTTTGAATCATGATGAACATACAAAACATGAAATGTTTAAACTCATCAAAATATGATAAAATCATTTTATTCTGCTTTTATTTACATTTTACACAGCATTCCAACTTTCTCAGAATTGGGGTTATGAAGTCATGTATAAAATTTTATGAAAAAAAAAACAAAAAAAAAACATTGCAATCTGCACACCAGGCCAAAATTTGTTGATATTTATAGAAATGAGCTTTCCTTTTTTTGTACTTCTTTTAATTTACGAATATTTCATTTTTATTATTAATAATTTTAATATTTTGTTTTGTATTGACATATGCATTATGCAACCATTTGTATAGACCTTGTATAGTTAATGAGATTTCATGTCTCATACTTCAGGGCAGTTTATTTGTTAACAGGTGTGATGATCAGTGGGTTTGAGTTTTTACCTTCATCATTAGGGCATGGGCTAAAATATGGATAGAGTTTGTCAGTGAAAGTCTGGCCAGTGAAAGAGTAGATATGAGATCTGGAGCCCACATCATAAAAAGAGACCAGACCCTCCTCATAATCCACAAACACTCCCACAATCTCAGGTTTCACTCTCAGAGATAAAGAGACAGGTACATTTTCACAAGCGTCATATTCATTCTCATTCCTCAGAATCACAGTCCAGTATCCGTCTTCAGGACTCAGTGTGATCTTCCCCTTCCTGGTAATGGATTCTCTGGCCACTCCTAAATCCCAATCAGTCTTTCCCTTCACCTGCACCTCATAGTAAAATCTCCCTGAACTGAATCCCTCCTTTGACAGAACACAAGAAGTTTCATCAAATCTATTTGGGTTTTCTGGGACGTCCTGCTCAATGTATCCTTCACTGACTTGTTTTCCATCATCAGACAGGATGAGATGTGGATTCGCTGTATCAGGATCCAGAGTCACATCCACTAGATGACAGATTAGACATTATCAGTCAACAAACATTTTCATATAATACAGATTATAAAAATATATTATAGTATTATAGATGTATTGAATAAAATAATGCAAGTCACTCTGTACCTGCAAACTTCTGTGCACACTTCAACCCTGTGGACACAGATTACAATATGATGTGAGCAATTATTTATAGGAATATTTCAGGTTAACAGTGAGTTTATTTCTATTGGCACTCATCCATCAGTTTGAAAAACAGAACTGAATGTCTTTCAAGTAAATACACTTATAGATCATAACAGAAAGATTATTAAAGCTCTAATATTCATTACCTATTAGTGTTTAATTTTTTTTTTTTTTTTTCATTTTAATTATTCAGTGTATATTTGTGTTATTTGATCTTTTAAAGTTTTTAAAATGTCCTTGCGAGGTGGGAAAAAGTAGATTTCTTTTACTGTATGTGTTTCTATTTACTGTATGTGTTACTGATGTAATTCTTGTGAGTGGAGTTTGTATGGTTAATACTTGTCTTAATACTTACATCATGTTTCTTTATATGTTGCTTTCTGGTATTCACAAGTAATACAGTTTTAACTGGCTATGACAGGAGTTCAAGTTTGGATAGAACTTCCCATAACAATTATTTTCACTGTATTTGATATTTACATACCAGACTGAATGAGTTTTTCATCTAGAGTTTCATCAAGGGTTTTCTTAAACTGAATCAAAGCTGTATTCATAGGGAGCACATCCACATCAGAGTCAATACTGATCTCAGTCCAGTTCTTGGTGTGTGGACGACTGCACTGGGATGAGGACATCTACAGCAGGAGAGAGAAGACTAGTAAATATTTTTATTTTCATTTGTACAATATCTGAAGCTCATCAGATTTCGAGTATTTGATCAATAATATTCTCCATTCTCAGTGATGAGGCAGATGTTGACAGACCTGTATGAGGTACAGATGATCATCAGTGTGTGAGAGCTGCTCCAGCTCAGTGTTTCTCTTCTTCAGGTCAGTGATTTCCTGCTGCAGCTCTTTAATGAGATCTTCAGCCTGTTTCTCTGCAGCTTTCTGCTGTTCCTCCATCATCTTCAGCAGCTCTGACTGACATCTCTCAATGGAGTGGATCAGATCAGTGAAGAGCTCAACACTGGCTGATTTCTCCTTCGCTGTGTTTCTCTGATGAATGAGATCAATTAACAAAATGTTCTATATGATAATCAATCTGTTACATTGTTACATATTTTTTTTACACTCATTTTATTATTATTTATTATTGCAGACTGAAATATTATGAACAAATAATTGTAATAATTTTCCCCTGCTCACCTTTCTCATCTCTACTGAGTGCTGGATTTCTTCAATCTTCTTCATTCTGTTCTGGATCATCTGCTGCATGTCTGTCTGTGTCTGAACCAGCTGATTCTACAGACAGAGAAAAACTTAATTTAACTTAAAAACAACCAACTTATAAGGGGTGACTAATTACAAAGACAAGTGAAACCAATAATGATTACCAGTAAAGTATGGAGTGCCACAAGGATCTGTCCTAGGTCCTCTGCTATTTTATTTACATGTTACCCCTTGGTAATATTATTAGGAAATATGGGATTAGTTTCCATTGTTATGCTGATGATACTCAACTATATATTTCAACAAGACCAGATAAAAATTATTTAAATTGTTAAAAATGTAAAAGACTGGATGACCAATAATTTTCTACTATTAAATTCAGATAAGACCGAGATATTACTTATTGGACCAAAAACCAGTACACAGAATCTCTTAAATTACAATTACAACTAGACGGATGTACTGTTATTTCCTCTACAGTCAAAAATCTGGTTGTTATATTAGCCAGCAACCTGTCTTTTGAAAATCATATTTCTCATGTTACAAAAACAGCATTCTTCCATCTTAGAAACATTGCCAAGCTACGGAACATTACCTGTTTCTGATGCATTTCACTAAAGGAGGGAGAGCCTTTTCACATTTGGCTCCCAAACTCTGGAATAGCAGATGAAGACCTTGCCACCTAGACGGCCATTGGCGCTACACCGTGCAAACCTGATGAGTTCGCTGCAATCTGACATTGGTACACTGTAAAAAGTTTTCACCAGATTCAACTTAAAAACTTAAGTTCAGCAGCTGCCTTAAAATTTTAAGTTAAATCAGCTTTAAACTACAAGTCATTTGAACGTATTACAATAAAAATTAGTTGATTTAACTAGTGAGTTGAAATGACTTAACTTGTGAGTTGATTTAACTTAACATTTTAAGGCAGCTGCTAAACTTAAGTTTTTAAGTTGAAACTGGTGAAAACTTTTTACAGTGTACAAACTGACTGAGCCTGGTTTCTCCATTTCTGTCACCTGTGGAGTTTTGATTTGAACTGAACTGGATGATGGTATCACTGAATTCATTCATGAATTCATTGATGAACTGCCTTTTGTAGCTGAGTTTGGCTCAGCTACAAAATCAGACATCAGAAGATTGCAGAGAACGGTTCGGTCTGCTGAGAGGATTATTGGTGCTCCCCTGCCCACCCTTCAAGAACTGTATACATCCAGAGTGAGGAAAAGAGCTCAGAAAATCACTCTGGACCCCTCACATCCAAGCCATGCCCTCTTTGAACTCTTACCATCCGGCTGGCGCTACAGAGCCCCAAATATCAGGACTACCAGACGCATGAACAGTTTTTCCCCCCAGGCAATCCACCCTATGAACAGTTAAAATGTTCCTCCCATTGTGCAAAAAAATGTGTGGAATAATCTGACATCTACTGCTACCACCTCCACCCTAACCACCTACATACATATTTATTTGTCAATTTATTTTTTACAAATTATTTTATTTTTGGTCTATTTATACTTACATATGTGTATTTTTGTTATTCTCTTATTTTTATTGTCTGTGCGTTGTTGTCTCTGTGTACTGGAAGCTAATAACACTGAAACAAATTCCTTGTATGCGCAAGCATACTTGGCAATAAATCCCTTTCTGATTCTGATTAACTGAAAATTGCTTGTTTACAATAATGCGTTACTTACACACTATTGTCCTGTTTAAATACTGTGAACTTGCTTTGACACAATCTGTATTGTTAAAAGTGCTATATAAATAAAGGTGACTTGACCTGACTTGACTCCTATATTTGCATATATTTGAATGGAAGTTAATTTAACAAAAGTTATTCAAAATGTCAACACAGAGAAAAAAGTTATTCAAAATGTCAACACAGAGAAATGAAAACTGCATTTTATGGGTTCAAGTGTTTTGTTTGCATCTCTTGCCTTCTTCTGTTGACTCTCCTCCTCTATAGGAACAGTGTTGTGAGTCTTGTGGTCTCCTTCAGTGCAGGACAGACACACACACGTCTGATCATCTCTGCAGAACAGCTCCAGAGGTCTCTCATGTTTCTGGCATATATAATCCTCCAGATTTTCCACAGCGTTGATCAGTTTGTGTTTCTTTAGTCGTGGGACTCTGTGATGAGGCTCCAGGTGAGTCTCACAGTAAGAGCTTGGACACGTCAGACAGGACTTCACAGCTTTCTGCTTTCTTCCATCACAGAAGTCACAGAACACCTCAGATCTTCCTAGATTGAGCTTCTCCTTAAAGTGTTGCACAACCTCTTTGAGTGTTGTATTAATCTTAAGATCAGTTTTTTTGCTGAATTGTTCTTTACAGAGTGGACAGAAGCAGGTCTGTGTGTTTGTCCAGCACTGGTTCAGGCAGGTTCTGCAGAAGTTGTGTCCACATGGAGTGGTGACTGGATCAGTGAACACATCCAGACAGATGGAGCACTGGAGCTCCTCATTTAGTGGACCACTGGAGGATGCCATGACTGAAAAGAAATATGTGAAGACAATATATCACCTACATTCCTGAATAGAGCAGTTCTAATAATACTAATGATGTGATCAAGTCTTTTAGTATGTTTATGGATGCTGTGTAAAAAAACTATTTTAAATACAAACTTTCATTACAACATAAACTACAAACCTCTGTTTATATCAAATGCAAAGCAGTCATAAAGCAATATGTGACAGAAGTTTTCGACTCTGTGGCACCAAAATGCATATTATTGGGTGGTAGAAGAAGAAACTAAATAAATAAAGTTTTACAACAATATTTAAAAATATCACGAAAAGGCATTAAATTAAAGACAACACACTGGACGTTCATTCTGTCTGCAGTTCAAGTACTTCCTGTTTGTGCCGTCTCTAACCACACACCAGCCAATTAAATGGCATACTTTTAGAAACACTCTGATACTGCCTCATGCTATTAAACTACTGAACGAACTCTTTACATTTCCTGCACTTTACCTGTGAGTGAATATCAGATGTAATCGTTAATTTTAGAGTTTATGAACAGAAAGCTTCCAGTCCATCTGTTAAGTTTCACTTTCACTGAAATCTGGCACTAAGCTGCAGTGATGTCATACAGCAGCTCCGCCCATAATCGTAAATATGAAACAGTTTATAATTTAATCCTGCTGAGTGTGTAACAGGAAACCTAGAGTATTTGTTTCGTTTTGGTTAGTTTTTTTTTTTTAAGTTGCACATTGCAGCTTGTTAGAAATGGAGCCTATCCTATATGCTTAATTCACAATGAACTCTTTAAATGTACAGTGTTTTCCTGGTAAGGTAATAGTTTAAACAATAAAACATATAAAGGTATTTGAGCTGAAAATCAAGATAAACGCAGATAAAGCACGTGTTTAAACGTGTCAAATACATACATATGATATTATATTGACATATTAGTCATACAAATGAAAGAGCATATTTTGAAATATCATTTGCAAGTAGTTCGGAATCGGATTCAGAATGATTACTACTTCGCAAGAAGTAGTACCCCGATACCTCCACAGTGATGAAGGCTGTTTATACTCCATACTGACAGTAGGTGGCGGTAATGCACCAGCTTAAGATCCGCTGTAAACAAAACAAAGCAGCAACTTTTTTTTCGTTCACACAGTCCTTACCGTTTAAGAAACTAGTAGCGGATTAGCAGCGTGTTTAAAATGAAAACTTGTTACATGAAGAAGATAAAATATGTCTGTCGATCCTGGATATTGATGATTTTATCACAGAATTATGTCCGCTGAAAAAAGAGGAGGCTTCTATACTTATTACTGTGCATGTTTATCTTTATGGGATTATTTTTGTGCCAATAAGACTGAACGTAACTTTATAAAACTGAACGTAACTTTCCAAGAAACGATCAAAAATATGCCACTGCAAAAGAAGAAAAACACAATGAAAATGAAAAAAATGAACTCAGTCGCACGAATTTAACATGCTCTTCAAATATGCTTCATTCTTTGTTAATGATTTTCAAAGAATCGTTTTCGCAAATCATGGATTCTGAATGCGTTGCCACAGCTTTCGCTTACGCTTCGCAAATTTTCGTTTGCTGTTTTGGCACAAACCTCTCGTGGGGGCGGGCTTAACAGCGATCTACTCTGATTGGCTAATGAGCCAATGAAAGGCTAATGAAGCCATGTACACATTCATGCGACTGGGAAAATATGGGAGCGTTATTAATTATTTGAGAATTAAAGCACCTGCTGTGGGAGGGGTTGGCAGGAAAGAAGGGAGTGAGTGTGGGAGCACACATTTGTTTGTTGACCTTAAATTCATCAAAGTTTTGCCTTGATTCAAAATGATCAGTGTTAAGCATTTGGTGGATAAAATAAACTTCAAAATACAAATTCCCACACTGGAATGCTGCTCTGGTTGTCCTTTAGACCGCAAAAATTGAGTCAACAAACAAATTTGTTTGTGTATGAATGAGTCGAACCGCACTAGAATAAAGCAACAGCAGCATTGACTCAGTCTGGATCTACTCTCACTCGTTCTAATGAGGAGGATTATTGTGTGTTTGGACTTTAGGAACAACTGGATCGATGATTTTGGATATGTACTTGACATCGAACCGGTAGGACATGGGGTTTAATTTTTCTTTGCTTGTGTTGTGGTTTGAAATGGTTTGTCAGTTTCTGTGTTGCTGTTTTGTTTGTTGTTGACGTCCCGCTGTTAGTTTGTTTCAGCCGTTGTTTGGGCTTTCGTGAAAGTGTTTGAGATGAGGAGCGTCTTTGATGATGTGCTTTGTTACGAAAAGTATTTGTTTGGGGTAGTGCTTGCGTGTTTTGAATAGACGAGCTGTGATGCGCATGCGGTAATCATGAGTGAACGTGAATCCAATGAGGATGTTGAACCTGAACACAAGTGTAATAGAAAAGTTCAGCTTACCACAAAGCTTAGGCTAATAAAATTGAGCAACTACAGAAAGAACGAAATGTGAATGTAATTTAAGTTCTACACCAGTTAACAAAGAACAACTAGGTGGCTCATCCTGACAAGTGGCAGAGGATGCTCCAAAATATTTTAGAAGTGACCCTGAAATAGGACGCAGTTGAAACTGACATCAAAAGACTGTTGGCTACAATATTACTCTTAAAAATTGCACATTTAAATAAACATGCCCTAACATGCTAAATGTTTGTCATTAGACACTCTATTATTCTAATTTAATATAATCTAATCTAAGGGAGGAACAGTTAGCTCCTTGGTTAATTTACTGCCTCAAATTATATGCTTTGTCACGTAACAGAGTTATAGCAAATGGAAAATGTTTGTCTTATAAACTAACTACACATGTAAATTACACTGGCTATTTACAGTAGCCAACATTAACACAAACAATGGAAATAAATAATAACTGTACTTGCAACAGTTTTGTTGCAAAGCATAATTTTGTGGTTAAATTTAATTAGATCTCGTGTTGTATACACTGCTGAAAAAACAATAGAACCCTGCCCAAAAATAATAGATAATGTAATGGATTTAATGGTTATAATGGGAATAGTATTGGTTTTATTGCTAAGTATAACAGTGTCTGCTGGTATATGATGGATTCTATTGTTGGGTGGGATGGTAAATCACTACAATAAGGAATTTTGTAATAGTTTCACTGGAAAAAGTTAATGGTTTATAATGGTATTTAATAGAAACCATCAGAATTTCTGTGATGGTTTGTATATTAGGCTTTTATTGTGTTTTTTTTATTTTATTTTTTTTATTTTTTTAGCAAGCTAAGCATAGCAAGCATCATAAGCAAGAAGGCTAACAAACGTACTGGGTTACTAACGTAACCTCGGTTCTCTCTAGAGGGGGAACGAGTACTGCGTAAGAAGTATCTTACGCTAGGGGAAAATCTATTTCTGCGAGATATTGAAGCCAAAAATTATCCTTAATTTTGAAATAATGTAAAGCGCGTTGCAGCAGCATACAGACATAGGCGAAACAGCTTGCGCGCCTATTGGCTGCTCTGCGGCAACTGCAGCAGCATATAGAGCGAGGCCTGGCGCGACGCCAGATCCAATGGGGGCATTTCGCGCCCTTTGCGTCGCTTCCCGCCTAAAAGGGCGTGGTCTAGGCCTATAAAGACCACGCGTAGGCAGCTATTATCTGTTTTTTCATCATCGAAGCAACCAGAGCATGTGCATGCACGGCAAGATACGCAGCACTCGTTCCCTCTCTAGCGAGAACCGAGGTTACGTTAGTAACCGAGTACGTTCTCTTACGAGAGGTCTCTCGTACTGCGTAAGAAGTATCTTACGCTAGGGGACCCAGTGTAAAACGCCGTGCATGCTGAGATCTGACACCAAAGACCCAAGGGCGAAAGCCCAGGGTTCATACAGTTCATAATCACCTAGAGAACTCACAGGGATTCCGGGGAAGAGGGAGGGGCAACGCCGCACTCTTCCACATAGTGCAGCGTCACTCAGACGCTAAGTAAACGTACATACAGGGCGGGGTTACGGCCTGAGCTGACGTAAGAATAAGGGTCTTCACAATTTGCCCAGGCACATCTTGTGCTATTACTTTGACTGTCGACCCTAGAGCTGTGCTCAGTAGACGCAGCATTCCGAGCTGATAACATCAGGTCAGACAACACTGAATATCTAGACTGACAGCAGTCTGGCCTGTAAGGCGGGAACCTCCAGGTTGTAAAACCTTATAAATGTAGACGGAGAGGCCCAGCCCGCCGCCATACAAATATCTTGCAAGGCAATCCCACTCGACCAAGCCCACGATGAGGCCACGCCCCTCGTGGAATGTGCTCTGACACCTAGCGGGCACTGCATGCCCTTGGAAGCATATGCCAGCGCAATAGCATCAACTATCCATCTGGATAAGCTCTGTTTCGACGCGGCCAGTCCCTTGGGACGCCCGTAAAACGAAACAAAAAGCTGCTCTGTCTGTCTAAAAGCAGACGAGCGAGACACGTAAGCTTGCAATGCCCTGACTGGGCATAGGAGGCTCGCGTCCATTTCCTCCATTTCCGTAGAGGTATCGGCCACGGGGCAGTGCTCGTCAGCTGCATCAGCGCTGGGAACCAGGGCTGGTTTTCCCAAAATGGTGCTATCAGCAGTATTGAACATCCTTTTTCCCTGACCCTCTCTATCACCTGAGGTAGGAGAGAGACGGGGGGAAAAGCATAGAGATGACGGCGGGGCCATTCGTGGGCCAGCGCGTCTCTGCTTTTTGAGTAAAATTCCAGACAGTGAGCGTTGTTCGGAGACGCAAACAGGTCTACTTCCGCTCTGCCGAATTTTTTTATTTTTTTTCTCCACAGTAGTTGTACTGTCTGTGGGTGTAGAGACCATTCGCCTGCTGGAACATTGTTCCTGGACAGTCTGTCTGGCCCTATGTTTAGAAGCCCCGGCACATGCGCTGCTTTCAGCGAGCGCAGGTTACGATGAACCCATACCAGGAGGCGTTCTGCAAGTCTGTATAGGTTTTTGGACCTGAGACCGCCCTGGCGATTTATATAGGAAACCACTGACATGTTGTCCGAGCGGACTAGTACATGGTTTCCTTTTATTTGGGGACAGAAGCGCGTCAGCGCGTTCTGTACTGCCGGCATTTCGAGGCAGTTGATATGCAGGAGCTTTTCCCGTTCTGACCACTGGCCAAAAGACGGTCTGCCCTCGAGCAGAGCCCCCCATCCCGAGGTGGACGCGTCCGTAGACACCACTTTTATTCTCGAGGAAGTCCCCAGGCTTACACCTGACTGGAACCAGTCGACTGCTTTCCACGGTCTCAGGGCTGTGACACATTTCTGATTGACCGTGAGACGAAGCCGACCGGACGCCCATGCTTGACGCGGGACGCGCGCTTTCAGCCAGAACTGCAGTGGGCGCATGCAGAGCAGACCCAGCTGTAGATCTGATGATGCTGAGGCCATGAGACCCAGCATTTTCTGAAATTTGAGCGGGACGGACGTGCCGCAGTGGAACGAGCCCGCTGTGCGCTGAATGTCTGCTGCGCGCTGTGGTGACAGCCGCGCTATCATTGACAGCGAGTCCAATTCTGTGCCCAGGAAGGAAGTCTTCTGACTGGGGGACAGAGAGCTCTTCGCCCAATTGACTCTGAGACCCAAATTCTCGAGGTGATCGAGTAACATGGTCGTGTGCTGTACGAGCACTGAGCGAGCGCTAGAATCAGCCAATCGTCCAAATAGTTCAGTATGCGCACGCCTTTCAGTCTGAGAGGAACGAGCGCTGCGTCCATGCACTTCGTAAATGTACGGGGTGCCTGGGACAAACCGAACGGCAGGACTGTGTACTGATATGCCTGGCCATCGAAGGCGAATCTCAAAAACCACCTGTGACGTGACGCTATGTGTATTTGAAAATACGCGTCTTTCAGATCCACTGACACGAACCAGTCTCCTTGGCGAACTTGCGCGAGGATTTTTCTGGTCGTGAGCATCCTGAACCGACGCTTCACCAGCGCTTTGTTCAGTTGCCTTAGATCTAATATGGGTCTGAGACCACCGTCTTTTTTCGGTACCAGGAAATATCTGCTGTACAGCCCTCCTTCGCTTTGAGCTTGAGAAAGGGGCTCTATGACTCCTTTGCTCAATAGTTTCGCCACTTCGGCTCGAAGCAGGTGTGCAGTTGCCGCAGAGCAGCCAATAGGCGCGCGAGCTGTTTCGCCTATGTCTGTATGCTGCTGCAACGCGTTTTACATTATTACAAAATTAAGGATAATTTTTGGCTTCAATATCTCGCGGAAAAGGATTTTCCCCTAGCGTAAGATATCTTACAAAGGACGAGAGACCTCTCGTAAGAGAACTTATTTTAAAAATAAAAACGTATAATATGTGTGATGTCATGCGACTGGAAAAATATGGAGTGTTAACTATTTAATAATTATAGCACCTCTTGTGGGAGGGGTTGCACACATTAAAGCACACATTTGTTTGTTGACCCTAAATCCATTAAAGTTTTGTCTTGATTCAAACTGATCTTCTGACGCTTAAAAATGCTTTAATGTTAAGTATTTAGTGGATAAAATCAACTTCAAAATACAAATTCCCACACTCAATTAATGTGGCTTTGTTTGGCTTTTAGGCCGCTACAATTAATTATTAATATTGACAGATTTTTTTATATATATATATATATATATATTTCGAGAAATATTTCTGTTTTTAAAATCTGTGTTTGCAGATATTTGTTAAGCATTATTGCATATTTTTCACCTGTTTTATAATCTAGATGGCTATCTAACATCCATGTTTTGTTCTGTTGATGCTATACAAGTTTTTAAATAGTTTTACAGTTTAAGAAATTAATTGTAAGGTCAATTTAGCTCAAATTTAATTCATTATAAATTCATAGGGAATTTGGACAAAATCGCTGTTTTATGGCTGCTTATGCTGTATATGATACCAATATACATAATATAGTGAAAACACTGTTTGCTAGCAAGATAGTTCTCTTTTGAATTTTTTATTGGACTTTATTGGATAAATCTAAGACATAAAAACTAATCTAACACATAAATACAGGCATTCAAACATCCACAATCCCAAGTTCATAGCAATATATGCAATTGCTTAGACCTGAACAACCATCAATCATCTAATTAACCCTTGCATGGAGTTTCTCAATGAGGCTATATAACTTTATATTAAATGCACCAGTTCAGCTAGAATCTGGAGGTTGTACTTGCATTGCCTTGGTGTTAAAGGGATTCCCTTTGAAGTTGTTGCAGAAAGGGGTTTCCCTATAGGTTGCTGATTGGAAGTTCAGTGGTCATTGGAAAGCATTGGCTTAAGATGCAGAGTTGTCTGGGACATGGTTTGCAGCAAAACTTAACTCAGAACATGAAACTCCGAGTTTTAAAACTCTGCTGTTGGACAAGTCCCAAATGATGTCTTGACCAATTAGACATGCTCTTAGTTCGGGATGTTGCTATGTTTCTCCTCCCAATACATAAATCATCATGTTATCTTATCAGTCACATGGTCCGAATTTTTTTTACTCTTGCAGAATATAATTTGGACATAATTTCTATAACAAGAATATAATACATTGTTACATACAATCGATTGATAGAAATGTTTCAAGAAAGCAATTTCAAGGTCAGGCATACCAAACACAAATATAAACCATTAAGCTAATCCGTAGTTATTAAAAGCATGTACACAGCGAGTGATTAGAACATAATAGACAAATGTTTGAGTTACATACATGATATGGAGGTATGCAATGGACTGATTTGGTGCATCTTCATACAGTACGTAAAAGACAGTCTATGTGTCGTTCTGTGAACATGAGGATGTGTTCTGTGAGAAATGAAAGGTCAAAATGTCATGAAGGAGCCTGGTCTTCATCCTGGGTGGAACCCACCCAATGAAGTCTCTACTAATGATTTTCCTCATATGATGGTCATGATTGATCCATTTAGCTTGGTTACTCGGCCCAAATTTGATAATCTCCTTCCTGTTTTGAAATGATCAATAAGTGTTCTTTTGTTGCAAGTTTTTCAAAGCTGCTAGTTGGTGGACTTACTTCAGACTGACTGGTGCTAGGATCTGATTTACAATCATCCATGTTGTATTGGGCCTTTTTGTGGAATTTGGCTCCTCGTGTTTCAATGATGTTCTGATGAAATCTTAAATTGTCTGATTTGCTCTGATACGCTACATAATATTATTATAAATGAAGTCCACTCACATGAATCAGCTGTGTATCTTTTTCCATTCTTTCTACTCATCATTTTCATCAGTCTTTCTACTTTAGTAAAATTACTGAACATATTGATGACATCACAGATTTTCATCCAATCAGAATCTCTCTGAAATTAGAATGTATTTCCTCTTGCAACACGCAGTAGCTTCTTTCTGTTCTTTTTCCTTCCCCCTTCTTCCCTTTAAAGAAATCCAAATGTTTTGTGCAGAACTGGAGTCAAAACACAATTCATAATATATATTTGTTTGTTTGTTCATTTGTTTATATTGGCAGATTATACAGGAGTATAATCAGGCCCAGAAAGGGCCTCAGAGTACAGGAGGCCCTCAGACTCTCGATGCTGCTCTCTGCTGGACAGAAAATGTATCTGCTGCGTTTGAATCACGATGAACATAGAAAACATATCAAATGTTTAAACTGGGTAAATGTACCATTTTAAACATTTGATATGTTTTCTATGTTCTAAAGGGAATAAAATATAGGTCAGTGAGATTTGCAAATCATTTTATTCTTTTTTTTTATTTACATATTTTAATGATTTAAAAATCA
The DNA here is from genome assembly GCF_049309525.1 of Garra rufa. NCBI lineage: Eukaryota > Metazoa > Chordata > Actinopteri > Cypriniformes > Cyprinidae > Garra > Garra rufa. The sequence continues at coordinate 40,442,600 of NC_133378.1, forward strand.
GCTCTTGCATAGTTAATCTTTCCATATTTCATGTCTCATATTTCAGGGCAGTTTATTTGTTAACAGGTGTGATGATCAATGGGTTTGAGTTTTTACCTTCATCATTATGGCATGGGCTAAAATATGGATTGAGTTTGTCAGTGAAAGTCTGACCAGTGAAAGAGTAGATATGAGATCTGGAGCCCACGTCATAAAAAGAGACCAGACCCTCCTCATAATCCACAAACACTCCCACCTTCTCAGGTTTCACTTTCAGAGATAAAGAGACAGATGGACTTTCACAAGCGTCATATTCATTCTCATTCCTCAGAATCACAGTCCAGTATCCGTCCTCAGGAGTCAGGTCAGTCTCCCCCTTCCTGGTAATGGATTCTCTGGCCACTCCTAAATCCCACTCAGTCTTTCCCTTCACCTGCACCTCATAGTAAAATCTCCCTGAACTGAATCCCTCCTTTGCCAGAACACACAGACCTCTATCAAATCTCTTTGGGTTTTCTGGGACAATCTGCTCAATGTCTTCATCGCTGACTTGTTTTCCATCATCAGACAGGATGAGATGTGGGTTCGCTGTTTCAGGATCCAGAGTCACTTCCACTAGATGACAGATTAGACATTATCAATCAACTTCTGATACTAATACTGATTATAAAAATATAAATTATTTTAAATGTATTGAATAAAATAATGCAAGTCACTCTGTACCTGCAAACTTCTGTGCACACTTCAACCCTGTGAACAGATGACAATATGATGTGAGCAATTATTTATAGGAATATTTCAAGGTTAACAGTGACTTTATTTCTATTGGCAGCATCAGTGACACATAAATGTGGCTCATCCATCAGTTTGAAAAACAGAACTGAATGTCTTTCCAGTAAATACACTTATATATGAGACGATCATAATAGAAAGACCGATTAGTGTCTACATTTTAAATTTTAATTATTCAGTGTAAATATGTGTTATTTGATTTTAGAAGTTTTTATAATGTCCTTGTGATGTGGGAAAAGTACATTTCTTTTATAAGAGTTCTGTTCACTGTATTTGATATTTACATACCAGACTGAATGAGTTTTTCATCTAGAGTTTCATCAAGAGTTTTCTTAAACTGAATCAAAGCTGTAGTTATAGGAAGCACATCCACATCAGAGTCAATGCTGATCTCAGTCCAGTTCTTGGTGTGTGGACGACTGCACAGGGATGAGGACATCTACAGCAGGAGAGAGAAGACTAGTAAATATGATCATATGCAGGAGCTTCCCAACATGGTTAACTCAGTTTTCTAATTTGACTTGATTATAGTTTCATTCCTCTTTTGTACATTTTCTAAAGACAACAGCTCATCAGCTTTATCCGCCAAGCATTTGATCAATAATATTCTGCATTCTCAGTGATGAGGCAGATGTTGACAGACCTGTATGAGGTGCAGATGATCATCAGTGTGTGAGAGCTGCTCCAGCTCAGTGTTTCTCTTCTTCAGGTCAGTGATTTCCTGCTGCAGCTCTTTAATGAGATCTTCAGCCTGTTTCTCTGCTGCTTTCTGCTGTTCCTCCATTGTCTTCAGCAGTTTGGACTGATGCCTCTCAATGGAGCAGATCAGATCAGTGAAGATCTTATTTCTGGCTGATTTCTCTTCGTCTGTGTTTCTCTGATGAATGAAAACAATTAACAAAATGATAGTCAATCTGATACATGATTACATATTTATTTAAAGTGATATTACACTCAAAAAGTAAAATTCTCTCTCTTTTTTAATCTACTTAATCCAGCACCTTTATTTATTATTGTAGACTGAAATATTATGAACAAATAATTGTAATAATTTTCCCCTGCTCACCTTTCTCATCTCTACTGAGTGCTGGATCTCTTGAATCTTCTTCATTCTGTTCTGGATCATCTGCTGCATGTCTGTCTGTGTCTGAACCAGCTGATTCTACAGACAGAGAAAAACTTAATTTAACTTTTAAATTTAACTTTTCATCTTATATCAGTTTTCAGGGTACACTAGACTTTGAGCATGTAAAATGTCTTTAGAAGCTGCAACAGTTGTGATATGACTTCACACTCTGCTGCATCTTTTCAGAAACCCAAATTCAATGCATAACTAGTGCTGGGTAGCAAATGATTTCATGTAATCCTGATGTGATCAGATTTCAAAAATGCAGAGCACAAATTATTCTGAGTATATTCAGAGACACCATACTTGGTCAAATGTCACGTCTCTTCCTTTCCTATATATGGTATGTTTAATGATAGCAGTGAAATGTGAAACAACTTCGCAGGAGCTTGAGTTTCAGCTCTCCAACATTGACTTCCATTCAAATACATGCAAATGTAAAGAAAAAGTGTGACCAACTCTTAACATAGAAAAGGGACAACATGTCAACACAGAGAAAAGAAAACGGCATTTTATGGGTTCAAGAGTTATGTTTGTATGTCTTACCTTCTTCTGCTGACTCTCCTCCTCTATAGGAACAGTGTTGTGAGTCCTGTGGTCTCCTTCAGTGCAAAAAAGACACACACACGTCTGATCATCTCTGCAGAACAGCTCCAGAGGTCTCTCATGTTTCTGGCATATATAATCCTCCAGATTTTCCACAGCGTTGATCAGTTTGTGTTTCTTTAGTCGTGGGACTCTGTGATGAGGCTCCAGGTGAGTCTCACAGTAAGAGCTTGGACACGTCAGACAGGACTTCACAGCTTTCTGCTTTCTTTCATCACAGATGTCACAGAACACCTCAGATCTTCCTTGATTGAGCTTCTCCTTAAAGTGTTGCACAGCATCTCTGAGTGTTGTATTAATCTTAAGATCAGGTCTTTTGCTGAATTGTTTTTTACAGAGTGGACAGAAGCAGATCTGTGTGTTTGTCCAGCACTGGTTCAGGCAGGTTCTGCAGAAGTTGTGTCCACATGGAGTGGTGACTGGATCAGTGAACACATCCAGACAGATGGAGCACTGGAGCTCCTTATTTGGTGGACCACTGGAGGATGCCATGGCTGAAAAGATATATGTGATGGCAATATATCATGTACATTGCTGAATAGAGCAGTTCTGATAATACTAATGATGCGATCAAGTCATTTAGTTTGTATATGGATGTTGTTTCAAAAATATTCTAACTAAAAACTTTCATTTCAACATAAACTACGAACCACTGTTTAAATCAAATGCAAAGCAGTCATGGAGCAATATGTGACACAAGTTTCCAACTGGAAGTTAGGACAGAGTTGAGAAATGTCAACTTCACTGAACCTAAGCTTTGCCCCTAACTTCTGCTCTGAAACGGCTGCTCTTTTTTTTTAGATGACTCTGTGACACTGCAATGCATATTATTGGGTGGTAGAAGAAGAAAGTTTTACAGTAATATTTAAAAATATCACAAATTAATTTTTTATGAAAGACAACACAGAAAAGTGGAAGTGATATATTTTATACATATAACCTACTAAACAAACACCTGAAAACACCAGGTGTCATTTTTGTTTAAAGGAGTTGATTTTCACTGTCTGCAGTTCAAGTACTTCCTGTTTCTGCCGTCTCTAAACTGACAGCGCACACCAGACTTGATTTACAGCCAATTAAATGATATACTCTTACTAACATTCTGATACTGCTTCATGCTATTAAACTTCTGAATGAGCTCTTTACATTTCCTGCACTTACCTGAGAGTGAATATCGGATCTGATCGTTAATTGTAGAGTTTCTGAATAGAAATGATTGTCGAAGTTTCCAGTCCATCTGCTAAGTTTCAAGGCTTGTTCGAGATGCACCTCGCCTGAAATGTAGGCAAGAGTTAGTGGTTGCAGTGAGGGGAGGAGTGAAAAAAGTGCAGTTAAGACAGATGCGCATGCGGTAATCATGAATGACTGAATCCAGTGAGGATGTTGAACCTGAACAGGACAAGTGTAATAGAAAAGTTCAGCTTACCACAAGGCTTTGGCTAATAAAATTGAGCAACTACAGAAGGAATGAAAATGTAATATAAATGTAGTTTAAAAGTTCTATACCAGCTAACAAAATACTCAAAGTAATGAGAAAGTTCTAGGTGTTCGGTCTAAACTTGAAAGCTTGATGGAAGTTTTTGTAGAGACAGTCATGGGTTCTGTGATCCCATTATTACCCAGTGATGAGCAAACCAAACAAAATGATTGGTTCTGAAGTGTATAAACACAGTGACACCTTTATTAAAGACACAAAGCAGTGGATAAGTGGAATTGAGAGCTCAAGCGATAATGCCACTGGAATTAGCAGGGTGTCTTCTAGATGGTTCAAGGGACCAGAATATGTCAAATTTCCATGAAAAACCCAGATTATATAAATTAGCATTTCTAATGTTCAATGCAGAGGCCGATATAGCCGCTCTGTTGGTGTCATAATTTAATGAAGAAAAGCATTCAATTGAGGAAAAAAAAACTAAACGTAAGAAAACAGAAAGGGGAATTTGGGTTGCGAATGGATATTGCTGCAACTAGCTCCAGTGTGCAATGTGTTCAAAGTGATGTGATGCATCATTCTGATGAAGTTGTTGATAAAGGACAACCCAGACACTTAATGCTGATGCAAAATCTTTTATTCACAGAATTGAAACTCAACAAATGGTTTCTTCCGGTGCAAAGGCAAACATATAGGGAACATTTCTCTAACCATTTGTAGTGGACATGAAAGAGTGTTTTGCCTACACTCTTAAAGGGTCACCCCACTTTTTTTGAAAAAGAGGCTCATTCTCCAACTCCCCCCGAGTTAATAAGTTGAGTTTTACCATTTTTAAATCCATTCAGCCATTCTCCTGTTCTGGCGATATCACTTTTAGCATAGATCATTGAATCCTATTATACCAATAGCATCGCGTTCAAAAATAACCAAATGCTTTTCGGTATTTGTCCTATTTAAAACTTGACTCTTCTGCAGTTATATCGTGTACAAAGACCGGCAGAAAATGTAAAGCTGCGATTTTCTAGGCCGATAAGATTAGGAATTACACTCCCATTTCGGTGTAATAGTCAAGGAAGTCTGCTGCCGTAATATAGCCGAAGCAGGCGGAGTAATATCACTCTGAATCACAACAGAATCTGACATGGCTTTGTTCATATACACAGATTGTTTAATGCTGCTGAAGTAGTCAAGTCACCTTTATTTATATAGCGCTTTTGACAGTAGATTGTTTCAAAGCAGCTTTACCATACTACATAGAAACATAATGTCAATAATGCAAAAGGACAACAGTAAACAATAAATTTTCAACTTAAGGCATGTTCATTATTGAATTGTGAAGTACACACACTTACTCAAAGGTTGTCATGTAAATAGCCTTTAAATTAAAGTGTAACTTAAAAAAATCATTATTGTTGAATATTGCTCTTGATATTGTAAACAAATATTATTATTATTATTACAATAACTAATAGATTTAACTCAGATTTTTTCGAGGGGGGAAAAGCATATCATATTCTGGCTACAGACAATACAAGCTATAATTTTATAATATTGTGCTATGCCTATCAGAAGCTCAGAATGCACTGATTAATATGTTATGTTTTTACAATGCATCACACAAACAACTTAGACATGACCAAAAATCTCATCTTTAAAAAAATTTCTTTCTTTTTTTTTTATTGATTTTTTGTAGAAGGAATGATCACATGTGGCTGATTTCATCCAGGAAGTATGAGGGGCCAATAAAACATGTGCAGTATGAATATCATCTCTGTATCTTATTCCTGCTTGAAGAAATAACCCTTGTTGCAACCGTCCCCACTATCCCCTATTCATGTCAGATATAATGATTGGATACATTTCTGTAGTCTTTATTGCTATTTTGTCATGTCTAAAAATGTTGTTTCTTTTTTTTATACATCCTGCCTACAGTTTTGTATTTTTTTTAAATAGTCTTTAGAGAAACAGTTGTTATATAAAATTGAGTCACTGATTTTGTTTCTCAAAAGATGGAAAAGGTTTCAGTGTGCGTGACTGATGGGAAGGATTGTGCGAACTGAAGGCCTGAAAAAACAGCCGCCTTCTATCCATCACCCACCTTGGTCATAGACGGGGCCGGACCTTATCCGTGGAGCCACCAAACTCTCCATCATCCTGAAGAACAAAAGCTCAAAGCAGCGCACGGTCAGTCTGCTGTTTGAGGCGATTGTCATGTACTACACTGGAGTGCTGAAAGACACCGTGAAGAAGGAACAGATTCCTGTCGACCTCAAACCACAAGAGAGTGAGTGAAGTTGGACTAACAGTCTTATCACAGACATTTCTCTGGTTATTGTGCCCCAGAATGTATGAATCAGTAGCTGCATTTGTCAAACATCACTAGATAAAGAGTTGACAATCAAGATCTCGTTCCAGAGGCTGCTGTCACAAGAATGTTGAAGAATGTTTTGTTCTGTATAGAGGGATTGGGAATGCAGAGCGTCAGGAAGATCATGAACAGTTAAGATTTTCAGTGTTTAAAAGCATTTTAATTTCAGATGTGATGTGTTCATGAATATTAGATTTGTGATCTGTACTACATCATATATGTGCACTGTTTCTGTTTCATCTTCCAGCAAGTTAATGGACATGTTCTGTATGTCAGTGACACACTTTTGTTCTCTGACTTTCATTCACATGCAATGAGCGGATCTCTAGATCAGTATGTGTGTATGATGTGTGTGAAAAATCTTTACTGATTTTGTACAACAATGTCCTGAAATACAAACCTGAATCTTCAAAACTAGACTCGGTTAAAGGATTTCTCTCAGAAATCTGGTTTACCTCCATAATGTTCTGAATATTAACACTGCTATTTTTCCATCCATAGTTAAGTAGTATGTTGTATGCAGTGCTGAACATTTCAAACAGTAGTATGTATGCTGATAAATATTGTTTGGTTATCATAAATATTGCTAATGTGCATCCAATTTTGATTCAAATGCTGGATGTCTTGTAATGAGACAAACAAGGGGCTTATGGCTGATCAGACTGGAAAATGAAGGTAAAGTTGAGAGCATTGCATTGTGAGATGCAGTATTTGATGCAGTGTTCTGTTTTCTGCATGCAGAAAAGTCAGGCAAAACTTTTGCAATATGTAGTATTAGTAGAATGTCTAGATCTGAACAACATAGACTTTTGTAAATTCCAAATTTTTTGGTGCTTCATTAGTCCTCTCTAACGAGTAAAGAAACTTCTTGTCAGACACAGGAATTATTTACAAATCTCATAAACCTATATTTTATTTGTAATAAGACATACAAAACATCAAATGTTTAAACCAAGGAAATTCATTATTTTACCCCATATAAAATGAAAATGAAAAAAAAAAAAAAAAATTAAATCTGCACACCAGGACAAAAAAGGTCAGTATTTCTAAAAATGAGCCTTCATCTGTGGAAACCAAAATCCCAATTAGGGTTTTCACAGTCCTGTCTGTAGCTGTGACACCCTTTTTACATGGAACATATAATTTACAAATATGCTTGGTTCTTAAAGTTTCTCTTTTCAGATTTCATGTTTCATGATGATCAGTGGCTTTGAGTTTTTACCTTCATCATTAAGGCATGGACTTAAAAATGGATAGAGTTTGTCAGTGAAAGTCTGACCAGTGAAAGAGTAGATATGAGATCTGGAGCTAACATCATAAAAAGAGACCAGACCCTCCTCATAATCTACAAACACTCCCACAATCTCAGGTTTCACGCTCAGAGATAAAGGGACAGATGGACTTTCACCAGCTTTATATTTATTCTCATTCCTCAGACCCACAGCCCAGTATCCGTCCTCAGGAGCCAGTGTGTTCTTCTCCTTCCTGGTAATGGATTCTCTGGCCACTCCTAAATCCCACTCAGTATTTCCCTTCACCTGCACCTCATAGTAAAATCTCCCTGAACTGAATCCCTCCTTTGCCAGAACACACAAACTGGCATCAAATCTCTTTGGGTTTTCTGGGACGTCCTGCTCAATGTCTCCATGCCTGACTTGTTTTCCATCATCAGACAGGATGAGATGTGGGTTCGCTGTTTCAGGATCCAGAGTCACATCCACTAGATGACAGATTAGACATTATCAGTCAACTTCATAACATACATTTTCATGTGTATTTGATACAGACTACCATTATTGTAGGAGTACAGTACAAACAAGTATTGTTGTAGAAAATGTTGGAGAAAATGTTGTCCATCACACACTGTACCTGTATACTTCTGAACCCATCCCAACTCTGTGGACACACACATGAAAAGTGATTAATTTATATTTTTATATTTTTATATTTTACAGTTTTACAGTTTATTATTATTATTATTATTATTATTATTATTATTATTATTATTATTATTATTATTATTATTATTATTTGAATTTCACAGTGAGCTTATCTCTATTGGCAGCTTCGGTAGAATCTAAATGTGGCTCATCCATCAGTTTGTAAAACAAAATTCAGATTGTCTTTGCAGTAAATATACCTACAGATCTATGAGACAATCATAACATAGAGATTAAAGTTTTTATTAAAGCTCTAATATTTATTATTTATTAATTAATAATATAAATTATGTGAAGTGTCTATTTACACTAAGTGCAAATAGCCTGTCTTGTTGGCAGAGGTTATTTACAGTTATTTACAAGTCTGCCCACCAGTGTGTAGTCAACACTACAAAAGACTCTAATTTAACATCAACTTCAATGGTGAAGATGACAAAGCGCGTGCCATAGTCTTTTCAACACGATCAACCCAAGTTCGAATCCGCCTTTTGCTGAACTTTTGTTTCCTTTCTTTTCAAATCTTATATATGTAATGTAATTGCTATTTACACTTTACACATGCAAATAGCCGCTGCCTTAATTATTCAGTGTAAATGTGTGTTATTTGAGCTGTGAAGATTTTAAATTGTCCTTGTAAGGTGGGAAAATGTTTTTAGACTGAATAATTGAATGCAGATTTCTGGTTACTGTACAGTATGTGTTACTGTAATGTAATTCCTGTGAGTGGAGTTTGTATAGGTATGTTAAAAGTTACATCATTACATGTTGCTTTCCAGTATTCACAAGTAATACTCATTTAACTGGTTATGACTTGAGTTTAAGTTTGGATAGAATTTCACATTATAAATCTATTCACTGTATTTGATATTCACAAACCAGTTTGACTGAGATTTTCATGTAGAGTCTCATCTAGAGTTTTCTTCAGCTGAATCAAAGCTGTATTCATAGGTTGCAGATCCATACAAGAGTCAATACTGATCTCAGTCCACTTCTTGGTGTGTGGACGACTGCGCAGGTATAAGAACATCTACAGCAGGAGAGAGAAGACTATTACATGTATGTTTTTTATTGTTAATTTTAAATCTGTTGGAGCTTTCTAACAAAGTTTTCTAATTTTTCTCATTTGATGTTATTACGATTTCTTTCTTTTTTGTGCAAGTTCTAAAGACAGCAGCTCATCAGCTTTGTCAGCACAGTATTTGACAATAATATTCTGCAGTCTCAGTGATGAGGCAGATGTTGACAGACCTGTATGAGGTGCAGATGATCGTCAGTGTGTGAGAGCTGCTCCAGCTCAGTGTTTCTCTTCTTCAGGTCAGTGATTTCCTGCTGCAGATCTTCAGCCTGTTTCTCTGCTGCTTTCTGCTGTTTCTCCATCATCTTCAGCAGCTCAGACTGACATCTCTCAATGGAGCGGATCAGATCAGTGAAGAGCTCAACACTGGCTGATTTCTCCTTCTCTGTGTTTCTCTGATGAATAAGGTCAATTCACAAAATGTTACATGATAATCTGATACAAAATTGCATATTTATTTAAAGTGATATTACACTAAAAATAAAATTTAGTTTATTGTCCTCATGTCACTTCAAATGTGTGTTTTTTATTTATTTAATTCAGCACCTTTATTTATTATTGCAGACTGAAATATTATAAACAAATAATTGTAATCATCTGCTCACCTTTCTCATCTGGATCTCTTGAATCCTCTTCATTCTTTTCTGGATCATCTGCTGCACGTTTGTCTGTTTCTGAACCAGCTGATTCTACATACAGAGAAAAACACAGACGCAATGAATTTAATTTCTTCTTCTGATAGTTTTCAGGGTAAATTTGCAACCACACTAGACTTGAGCATGTGAAATGTCTTCAGAAGCTGCAATAGCTATGATGTCTTTTTAGCATTTAAAAAAACAACAACTTAAATTTAAGACATAACCAGTGCTGGGTAGTTACTGATTACATGTAATCTGGATTACATAATCAGATTCCAAAAATCAAGTACTTATAGTTTGAGTATATCACAGTTTATAATGATCATAATCAGATAAATTACTTTTTAATTGTAACTGTTGATTCTGGAAATTTGGACAAAAATATTTAAAACCTGGTAGACTTGGGTTATGTTTATGAATGTTATAAATGTGCTTCATGATGCAGGGATTGCCAAACACTTTTAACAGCGAAACCCCTTTGACTTAAAAATTTACTGAAATTTCCTGTTGTGATAATTTACAACATTTGCACATTCACAATTTGTTGCTGCTTAATTTATTTTATGTTTTTATGTTTTTATGATTTTATTAATTATTAGCTTTTTATTAACTTTATTAGCAACTTTATCAACATACCCACTGCAGTTTTAATGTTTAATGCAGTTTGGTGTTTATATATAAAAAAAGTAAAAAAAAAATAAAAAAAAAAAAGTCTTTGCTTTTTGAATATAAATATAGTATGTTTAAAAGAAGTTAGATAAAAAGTAATGTAATCTGTTAAAAGTAATAGAATGCAATTTTGTAATGTAAAAAATTTATGTAATCTACGCAGCTCTGCACATAACAAATAATATTAAATCTAAAATATAAAAATACAGTCTACTCTAATTCCTGCAGCAATTTATTTTCTTTTAATTTGGGTACAAGGTCCTGTCCTGACATTGATTTTCTGCTGATCACATGGTTTCACATGATATGAATTCACAGGTCAGAGTTCACCAAACTTTGAAATGCGAAACATCTTTGCAGGAGTTAGTTTTTCCACTTTCCCACATTCCCACATGAATGAATGGAAGTCAGTGGAATGAAAATACATTGTAGTGTGACCGACCCTTAACATAATTGAGGGACAAGCTCTTCAACATTTGAACACAGAGAAAAAAAAAACTGCATTTCATGGGTGTTTAAAGTGTTTTTTTGTATCTCTTGCCTTCTTCTGTTGACTCTCCTCCTCTATAGGAACAGTGTTGTGAGTCCTGTGGTCTTCTTCAGTGCAGAACAGACACACACACTTCTGATCATCTCTGCAGAACAGCTCAAGAGGTTTCTGGTGATTCTGGCATATATAATCCTCCAGATTTTCCACAGCGTTGATCAGTTTGTGTTCCTTTAGAAGTGGGACTCCGTGATGAGGCTCCAGGTGAGTCTCACAGTAAGAGCTTTGACACGTCAGACAGGACTTCACAGCTTTCTGCTTTCTTCCACCACAGGTGTTACAGAACACCTCAGATCTTCCTAGACTGAGCTCCTCATTTAGTGGAACACTGGAGGATGCCATGACTGAAAAGATAAGAAATGATAATATATCATCTACATTTCTAAAAAGAGCAGTTTTGATATTAATGACGTGATCGAGCCATTTAGTTTTTGTTTGGATGTTGCGTTTTAAAAATGATTACAACTAAAAACTTTCATAACAGTGCAAACTATGAACCTGTTCATATCGAAGTCAAAGCAGCCATAGAGAAATATGTAAAAGCAGTTTCTGACTGGAATTTAGGACAGAGTTGAGGAATGTCAACCTCACTGAGTCTAAGCTCCGCCCCTAACTTCTGGTCTAAAACTGCGGGTCTGGTGTTTGCGATGACTTTGTGGCACTGCAATTGAATATTAAACAATTAAATAAAGGTACTAAGTAAGGTTTTATCACAAAAATACCCTTTTACTGAAGAGTAAACAAAGGGATGGAGGTATAATATTTCAAACATATAACTCTCTAAATAAACACCTGTAAACAGCAGGTGTTCTTTTTGTTTAACAGAATTATTATTTCTACTGGACTTTTGTTCATTCTATTGGCAGTTCAAGTACTTCCTGTTCCTGCCGTCTTTAAACTGACAGCACACATCAGACTTTAATTTACGGCCAAGTAAATTACATACTTTTACTAACATTTTGATACTGCTTCATGCTATTCAACTACCGAACAAGCTCTTTGCATTTTCATCACTTACCTGTGAGTGAATATCAGGTCTGATCGTTAATTTTTCAGTGTCGAGTTTCAAGTGTTGTTGTTGGAAGCTTTCTGTTCATCTGTTAAGTGTTACTTTCAGTGAAGTCTTTTGACTCACCTGCAAACGTGTCAAACTGTAGCCCAGCCCATGATTGAAAAGGTTTCTATTGCATTCCTGATGAGTGAGTGACAGTGTAAGAAAGCTTTAGAGTATTTGTAACAGTAGTGTCAAATATCAAGTTGTCACAGTTTGCACAATTGCAGCTTGGTAGAAACTGCACATACAGCATATGTTTCAAAGTAATATTTTTCCTGGCTCTCGTACAAAGGAAAGTAATATTTTATATTTAGGTGTGAAAAGTAGCAAAAGAAGGCATGGTTGATTAAAAAAAATCCAGGACTGTTATCAGAGGGAATGTTTTCAGTTCACTTTAATGTGAGTTGACCTTCATGCTCATACAGTGAACTGTGGGATTGACAGCAGACTGTTGAATGCGTTTGGAGCGGTGGAGGGCTGTAAAAGGAGTTATGCTCAACTTTATGCAAATATCACACGGAAAACATGTTTTGGCATTGCATTTTGGTTGCAGTTATGTATCAAAATACAACTTTTATATGCATTATATTCCACGTCTTCTAAAATCATATGATTGTATACCACTAAATGTGGTGTTGTGCCTATTTTATGTTACGGCTGGCTCGTGAGCCGCAACACAAAATAGGCACAACACCACATTTCGTAGGAAAAAGATCCATTTATTTACCAAAAGGAGAAATTATTACATAACAAAAAACTAGACGTCTAGGGATGTAAAACAAAATTATGCACGTGCGAGTAGTTAATGGGAAAATTATGTGTATGTGTATGTCCGCAGTATGCACATTTTCAGTATTCATAGAATAACCAATTTTTAATGGATAGAATAAAAGTTTATAATTTATTTTTTATCAGTGTTGCCAGATATTTCTTATTTTGGGCAATATAAATTATATTTATTCACACAGAAAAAAAAATACCTTTTGGGGTACAACAACTTGTCACTTTTGCAGTACTCTTACAAATAGGTACAACAATAGATACATTTTAGTACCTTACGGGTGCCCTCTACTGATGTTGGCACCCTTGGTAAATATAAATAAAGGCAGTTATGAAAATAAATCTGCATTGTTTATTATTTTGATCTGTCATTCTAACCTTTCATTGAAGTAGAACAATTAGAAATGGGGAAAACTTGCATTATGAAAAAAAAGTTTCTCTCCAATCCATGTTGCCCACAATTATTGGCACCCCTAGAAATGCTTATGAGTAAATATATCTGAAGTATATTCCAATTCATATTTAATTTGTTTTAGCACACCAGGGTGACTAGGAGCATGAATTTTCTTGCCATGACATCCTGTTCAACAGGTTTATAAGTATGAGGATGTAAGGAGGGCACGGAGGCAAAAGTAGAATCCATATGCGGATGTTTATTAAAGATGTTTTCAAAAGACAACCGTAAAGACAGGCCAGTGAAACCAGTGAAGCAGTCCAATCTGTCAATGTGCCAAAGGGTAGTCCAAAAAGCGTTAATCAGAAGGCAGGCACAGAGTCCGAACACAAACATCAGTCCAATGAGGTAAACGTAGCAAAGGGGTAAATCCAAAGGGCAGAAGTCGGTAACAACAGGCAGGGTAATACACAGAGAATCTGTCCAAAACAATAATCAGAATAACGCTTGGTAAGGCAGGTAAACTGGCAATACTTCGTGGGGAGCAGGTGCACATGTGTTAGCTTATAAAGCTACCAAACAGGAAATGGTCACAGAGGGAGCTGAGCTCAGTCAGTACTTGGGTGAGGGCTCTCTCTGCTGGCTTGGCATTACAGAATCCCCCCACCTCCTAGAGCTCTTCAAGTCCGTCTCCATGGTTGTGGTGCTGGTCAGTCGGGTCTGGCTCTGTGGAACTCCTTGATAGGAGAGGGGGCTACCCATGATCTCTCCTCAGGCCCATAGCCCTCCCAGTCCAACAGGTATTGGAGCTAACCCTTTCTCCTTCATGAGTCCAGCAACACATTCACCTTATAGGTGGGGTTCCCGTCTGTGTCCAGGGGTGGTGGTGGCTCTAGGACCTCGGATCATAATGTCGGGAAAGTGCATCTGCCTTACTGTCAGGTCGATAAGTGACTCAAATGGAATCGAGTAAAGAATAGAGACCAGTGAGCTTGGCGTGGGTTGAGTACATTTGATTGCACTCTAGGTTCTTGTGATCTGTGATAACTTGATGGGTGAATGGCCCCCTCTAACCAGTGTCTCCATTCCTCAATTGCTGCTTTCATGGATAGCAATTCTTTATTGCCGACATTGTAGTTTCTTTCTGCAAGAGTGAGTTTTCTAGAAAAGAATGCACATGGAAAGAGCTTGCCTGGTTGACCATGACGTTGCTATAAGACTGCTCCTACTCCTACGTTTGCAAATCCGAGGAATTGTTGGAGTTCCTTTACAGTGGTGGGTTGTGGCCATTCAGTGACTGCTTTGACCTTGGTGTCGTCCATTTTTACCCCTTGGTGACTGATGTGGTAGCCTAGGAATGAAGTTTGCTTGACATGGAACTCTCATTTCTCTGCTTTTATGTAGAGTTGGTTATCAAGGAGTCTGGATAGTATGGTTTGGTCATGGGTGATGATATTCTTATTTATTCCAAGACTCCTGATTTAGGAGGTCTCTGAACACCTCGTTGATGAAGGACTGGAAAACAGCAGGTGAGTTGGCAAGGCCATAGGTCATAACCTGATATTTGTAGTGCCCCCTAGTGGTGAGAAAAGCAGTCTTCCAATCATCTCCCTCCTTGATTCTAATGAGTTTGTAGGCACTTCGTAAATCAAACTTGGTGTAGATGGTTGCTTCTCTGAGTTGTTCGAGAGAAGAAGGAACTAACGGAAGTGGATAACAAAACTTTACTGTAACGTTGTTGAGGCCTCGGTAGTCAATGCATGGTCGGAGTCCTCCATCCTTCTCCAAGAAGATTGTGTCGAGGGGAGTTGACGATGTAGAGAGTGATGGATTCCTGGTGAAATAATCTGACAGAGAGTGTAAGGGTGTTTGTCCGTAGTGTTTCCTTTGCCGATGGAGGTATCATCTCTAGCCTTGATTTCTATAGGGGGTACACGGGGTTGGGTAAGTAGGCCGTATTTATCCACGATGGCTTGGCTTATTAGGTTGAGCGCAGCTCCTGAATCGATCATAGCTGTAGATTCGAAGATGGTGTGATCAGTCTTGAGGGAGACAGGTAGGATGAGTGACTTATTTTAAAGAAGAGCAAAATGTTCAATATAAGTATGAGGAACACAAAGGCCAAATTCTCTTAATCATCCATCACAAAAATGTGAAAGAATGAAAAACCAAAGAATATAGTTATGATGTTCAGATACAATTACAAAATCTAAATCTTACTTCATCTGTTAGAAATTCTATAATGAGCTGTGGTTGAATCTCCTATCAGGACAATGATTCAAAGCAAAGATAAAAATCAACACATAAATGTGTCACTGTGCACAAAATGAAGCTTCTGCATTGGCCATCCCAGTTCCCTGACCTGAACCCTGTAGAAAATGCATGAGGTGAACTGAAGAGAAGCTCCAGCATGAAGCTGGGAATTTAAAGGATGTGGGGAATTTCTGTATGATGGAATGGCCTCTGATCTCTTGTCAGATGTTCTCCAAACTCCAAACTCAGAGCTGTTATCTTGAATAAAGGATGTTGCAATAATTGGGTGCCAATAATTATGGCCAACCTGAACTAGAGAAAAACATTTATTTCATAACTAGATTCCCCCCACTTTCCACTCTTTTATGTCAATAAAAGGTTTGAATGAAAGATTAAAAGGATAAACAATGCAGATTTATTTTCACAGCCACCTTTAGCAGTGGTTCACCTTCGCTCATATTTACAGAGAGTGCCAATATTAGTGGAGGACTCTGTATTACCACGCTAGGGTATGTATTACAACTAATATGTACCTATTAGGAGTAAAATGTTTCTTTTTTTTTTTTTTTTTTTTTTTTTTTTTTTTTTTTTTACTTTTGTAAATTCAAATGAATCCAGTGCAAAACTGGATACAAAATACAATTAAACTTTTGTATGTATTTGTTTGCTTATATTGGCAGATATTTGATTTTTCAGGATAATATTTGTTGTTATTGTGTATTATTTATTTATTTATTTATTTATCTATAAGTAATGGTAGATTTATTTATTCATTCATTCATTCATTCATTCATTTGTGTGTGTGTCTTTGTATTGGCAGATTGTATTGAAACAGTTGGCATAACCTATAATATAGACATAACCTGTGACTTTATTATAATTAGGGTTAATCTGTGACATTGCACATTTTTGCCTCTTTGTCATCTGCAATTGATCAAAGGCCCTCATTGGAGGCTTGATGCTGTGAATGTCTTGTAAATGCTGCTCTCTGCTGGACAAAAAATGTATCTGCTGCAATTCAAAAATAAAAATCTGCACATCAGGTCAAAAAAATTCAGTATTTATAGAACTGAGTTTGTCATTGAAAGTCTGACCAGTGAAAGAGTAGATATGAGATCTGGAGCCCACGTTATACAAAGAGACCAGACCCCCCTCATAATCCACAAACACTCCCACCTTCTCAGTCTTCACTTTCAAAAAAAAACAGATGGACTTTCATCAGCTGTATACTGATTCTCATTCCTCAGAACCACAGTCCAGTATCCATTCAATGGAGTCAGTTTGTTTCTCCCCTTAAATCCCTGTTAATAGATTCTCTGGCCACTCCTAAATCCCACTCAGTCTTTTCCTTCACCTGCACCTCATAGTAAAATCTCCCTGAACTGAACCCCTGCTTTGCCAGAACACATAAACCAACATCAAATTTCTTTGGGGTTTTTTTGGAACTTCCTGCTTATGTCTCCATGACTGTCTTGTTTTCCATCATCAGACAGGATGAGACATGGATTTTCTGTATCATTATTCAGAGTCACATCCACTAGATGAGAGATTAGACATTATCAGTAATTTTCATGTGTATAAAATACAGATTAAGTATTGTAGGTGTATTGGAGTATTTGGTGTCAGTCCTGTGGACACAGATGACAATAAACAGTGATGAATTATTTATAGGAATAATTTAATGTTAAAATTGAGTTTATCTCTATCAGCATCAGAATCATGTCAATATGGACCGTCCGTCTGTTTGTAAAGCAGAATTATTTTTACAGTAGATGTTTTTGCAGTAAATAAATACACTTAAAGATCACTGTAAAAAACTGTAACACTGTAAAAAAAATTGTTTCAAAAAGTTGTTTCAGCTTAAAATATTTTGTTACCTCACTGACTTAAATTTCTTAGTTCAGTCGACTTGAAATGTTAAGTTACTAAATGTTAATTTAAGTGACAACTGACTAAACTAAAACTTTTAAGTCAGCGGGGTAACAAATTATTTTGAGTTGAAACAACTTTTCTTTTTTTTCTTTTTTTTTTTACAGTGTATGAGACGATCATAATAGAACACATGTTCTATTGTATAAGTTTTCATTTCAGCTCTAATATGCATTACATATTACCAATAATATCAATATTAAATATTACTAGGTGTTATTTAGCTGTAAAGTTTCTAAATTGCAGTGTGAGGTGGAAAATGTTTTTAGATTTCTGGTTACTGTTTGTGTTACTGAAATAATTCCTGTGAGTGGAGAACAGGTAAGCTAATGGTTACATCTTGTACATTACATGTTGCATTCTGGTATTCATAAACAATACTGATATAACTGCTTATGATAAGGGTTTAAGTTTGGATAGAACTTCACATAGAAATCTGTTCACTGTATTTGATATTCACCTACCAATTTGACAGAGATTTTCATCTAGACTCCCATCTAGAATTTTCTTCAGATGAATCAGAGCTCTATGCAGAGGGACAGACCTGTATGAGGTGCAGATGATCGTCAGTGTGTGAGAGCTGCTCCAGCTCAGTGTTTCTCTTCTTCAGATCAGAGATTTCCTGCTGCAGCTCTTTAATGAGATCTTCAGCCTGTTTCTCTGCTGCTTTCTGCTGTTCCTCCATCATCTTGACATCTCTCAATGGAGTGGATCTCGGTCCTTATTCACAAAACATTTTATCTTACCACTAAGCGTTCTCCTAAATAGCAGTAAAGGTTTTTAGCTACGTTTTTTTTTTTTTATCTTAAAACCTATTCACAAAGCTGCTGAGACCAACTTTTACTAAGGAATAGAGAGAAGTCTTAAGCTAAGAGTAAAGGCAGGGTTGACCTTCTTGCTATGGACTACTAACTATGCACACAGTGATTGGCTGATAGGGGAGGAGTCTCTGTCAGAGATTTGTTCATATAAGCTTAGTAATAAGTTTATATGTAGACTAAGTGTTACTAATTATAAATAAATAACAGAATAGAATAATCATGGCTTATAGTAAGGTATGCAAATTTAAAAGAAAACCAAACTGGCTAGCTGTTAATTCTTGCCCAAACTGGATATAATCAAAGTAAAACTTGGAGTTGGGATGACCTCCAAAACCAAAAAAGCTGCATGGGAAAAAATATGTGTGCAAATAAATGAATGTTTCTAAAAAAAAAAAAAAAAAGTTTAAGTTCCAAGGCAGATGGTTGGAATTTTGTTATAGTAATTTAGGAATGACAAACCCATTATTTTTAAGATTCTATACTAAATCGGCAAGTTAGGAGCTACTGTTAGCCTTAAGGTGTTTTGTGAATACGGGCCCAGATCTTTGAAGAGCTCAACACTGGCTGATTTTTCTTTGGATTTACAGTCGTGTTTATTAATGTGCATTGTACCAGTAAACAAAATAATGGTTTGCAGCAATTGACTCAAAGGACGCATACTTTTGTGTCTCTGTCCTTTGACGCCACAGAACATTTCTGCCGTTTGTTTTCTCTGTCCCCTGTGTCTTCACGAAAGTGGCAGAGGTGGCCCTAGTTCCTCTTAGAGAGCAGGGAGTTTATGTCCTCAGCTACCTTGATGACTTGGTTATACTGGCTCAGTCTCAGGAACAGTTGTGCGAACACAGAGACTTGATGCTTTGGCACTTCAGCTAGTTGAGTCCTCAGGTCAACTGGGAAAAGAGCAAACTCTTTCCTCGGCTAGTGTTGGCTTGCTAAACTGCTGTAGTGTGTCAGTACCGTAGGCTCTGCCAAGGGTCCTCCATTCCCTCTGCACTCAGACGTGGCGTCTGGCACCACCCTCATTCGAGGAATCTCTGAGAACCAGAGTAGAGGGCTGGGTACCAAATGTAGTGACCTAAATGGACCCCGGCAGATTGCTCTGCCATCCCTCAAGAGGGTTACAATCACCTCTAATCTTCCATATGTACTTAAATATTTGCACCAAATTTGGTATGTCTCATTGTCACTGATCACACCACATTAATTTGGTAACAGCGCCACCTATTGGTTAAGAATAATAAGCCAATCATTAACCAGTAATTATGAAATTTCCAAAAATGCTAATAACTATTGATTGCATTAGCCTATTGTAATTAAAGGGGCCTCAAAATATTCCATGGGCCATGCTGACAACATATACAACCCCTGGCAAAAAATATGGAATCACCACACTTAGACATTGTTCATCCATTTTTTTTTTTACTTCAAAACAAATAGACAAATCACAGAAATGAAACAAAACTATTTTTGATTATTAATTTAACATTCTGCTTATGTGAAACATACCTCAAACAAACTAGATTAAGCTCTTTTAATTAATGGAAAATTATTTTCCATATCAAGTGCAAGAAAAAAGTATGGAATCATTCAATGTCGAGGAAAAAATTATGGAATCATCAACACAATTAGTACTTTGTTGCTCCTCCTCTGGAATTTATGATGGCCTGAATTCTTAAGCGCATGGACTTCGCTAATGAAAAACAATATTCTTCATCAAGTTGGCTCCAGCTTTCTTGAATAGCGGTTGACAGATCAGCTTTGTAAAAATTCTGAACCTTGTCATGGACCAGTTTATCAATTTCCACCATACATTTTCAATCGGATTGAGATCCGGACTGTTTGCTGGCCTTTTCATTGAGTTGATGTGCCTTTCCTGAAGAAAAGCATTAACACTCTTTGCTCTGTGGCAAGGTCCATTATCATACTAAAATCATCACCAAACTTCTTTTCTATTGATTGAATGAGAAAAGTGTCCAAAGTTTCAATGTAAACCTGTGTATTGACTGTTGAGGTAAAGATTGCCATTTCCCCTGATCTTTTACCTGACACGCAACCCCATATTATAAATGAGTTGGATAATTTGATCGTTTTCTTCAGGCGGTCATCTTTCTATATTTCATTAGAATGGCACAAGACAAAAGATCCAGCATCATCATCTTGTCCATTGCAGATTTGTGATTCATCACTGAATATCACTTTCATCCAATCATCCACACTCCATGACTTCTTCTCTTTGCCACTCTAATCTTGTTTTCTTTTGTTAATGTGTTAATGCTGGTTTTCATTTGGCCTTTCTATATGTAAATCTCATTTCATTCAGCTGGTTTCTTACAGTTATGTCACACACATCGACTCCTGTTTCTGCCCATTTGTTCTTCATTTGTTTCTTTGTGCATTTTCTATGTTTAAGGCAATTTGCTTTGAGTTTTCTATCTTCACGCTTTGATGTCTTCCTTGATCTGATCTCCGTTTTGTTTGTACTTACACCAAATTTTAGAAACAATTTCCAAATTAGACCCAACTTCTTTTGCCACAATCCATGATGGATTTCCATCTTGAAGGAGTTCAATAATCCTTTCCATCATTTCAACTGGCAGCTTTCAGGTTGGGGACATGTTTCCTTAAAATTAGCCAAGTTCAACAGCTTGTTAACGTCAGTGAGCACTAACTGCTGGCTTATTTTAGATATGTTTAGATATTTATTTCAGAAATACAAATTACAAGCTGATTCTGTATTTATTTCCTCAACATTGAATGATTACATATTTTTTTCCCATACTTGATATGAAAAATAATTTTCCATTAATTAAAAGAGCTTAATCTCATTAGCTTGAGGTATGTTTCACATAAACACAATGTTGAATTAATAAACAAAAATAGTTTTGTGTCATATCTGTGTTTTTTTTTTTTTTTTTTTTTTTGCAATGAAGTAAACAAAATGAGTGAACAACATTTAAGTGTGGTGATTCCATACTTTCTGCCAGGGATTGTATACCAGTTATACCATAGCTGGCCGAACTTCCTGTCTGCCATATTGACTTATGTTGAAAACCTACTTATTTGAATTCATTCTAGACGGTTCATCCAATTTTAACCTAAATCGAATCAGATAATCTACAGACTGTGCTGACAAAAAGTTATGGATTTTATGTTGATAGATGAAACTTAAGCTTGATGCCAAAATGTCATAACGACACCAAACTTTGTGTGTGCCTTTGACACCTCAAACCACACCACATCGATCTCATAACAGCAACACCTACTGGTCAACAGTGATAAATATTTCAATCATATTGATGGTGACTGTATTTGTTTTTTCAGCCTTTCTGCTTAAAATCTTAAATACGTCTTTAATTGCACATTGATGCAGCTGGTCTGATACTGCCAGCTTTTTTTTTTTTTTTTTTTAGAATCATCATGAGTCTATAATAAAATCTTTATTTATCTTATTCTCAGGTTGTCTTGTAGAACAACATCATTTTGCTCTTCTGTCTGAAACAGCCGTTGTGCCATGAGCTTGTGTCATTTTACAATGCTGTAATGCAGCTCTTTTGTAAGAGCATTATTAGAATTTCAGCTGCTGTCATTCATGATCACAAACCTTGACAGCAGGAATATGATGATTGAGGAAATGGTAAATCCACACCTTACCTGTGAAGTTGTGGTGAAAGCAAAAGGGGTTTTTACTCAGCTTTAGAATAGAAGAATTTACTGACATCTACAGTATTGTGCAACTAACAGACAAACCGTGTCATTCCTTCATCAAAATGGCTATCAGGTTTCTTTGGTTCATTTTCCACATAAGTAGCAACGCAGAATGAAAAAAAAGGCAACTGTGACATTTTATCTGACTTTATTTCTTAATTTTGAGTTTACATCTCACAATTCTGACTTAATTTCTCACAGCTATAAGTTTATATCTTGCAGTTCTAAGCTTGTATCTTACAATTCTGACATTTTTCCTGGAATTTTGAGTTTAAAGTTTCGCAATTCTAATTTTTATCTTCAGTCATTCTGAGGAAGTCAAAATTGCAAGTTTCTAGCTTTATTTATCTGATTTTATTTCTAAATTTTGAGTTTACATCTCACAATTCTGACTTAATTTCTCACCGTTATAAGTTTATATCTTGCAGTTATACATCTGTATCTTACAATTCTGACTTTTTTTTCTGGAATTTTGAGTTTAAAATTTCACAATAATATTTTTTCCCCGTCATTCTGAAAAATAAGTAAAAACTGAAAGTTTATCAATTCTGTGTTTATATTACAATTCTGTGTTTACATCATGCATTTTTCGCCATTCTTAGTTGATGTCTCGCAATTAAGTTTTTTTTTTTCCCCCACAATTTTGACTTTATTTCTCACATTTGAGTTATTTATGAGCAGTAATTGAAACAATGAAACAAGTGCTTTTGATCACTTGTATTAATTCTCATTGTTGGGTAAACCCATTGTTAGATAGAAATTCATCATGTGACCTCACATTTGATACATTTTAGAAAAGCAAACAGATAGTAATTTTACTAGATCAAGCAGGTTGGAGCATGTTAAATGACAGTCAGCAAGTAAAAGAAATCTTTAATTGCATGACTAATTTCTGATGTCATTTGGGATCGTCAGAAATGCTGTGAAATTCTGTGAGTTTCTGTCCTGAAGCATGTTCATGTGTTTTTGCTGCTGATTGGCTTAAGTGTGTGACGTCCAGATGAAACCTAATTGCAAATTGAAGGAAGTTTGATTTAATCATTTGGCAATTCTTAAGTTCCTTTAATGACTCATGACATATCATCACTCATTGGCATATAATTATTATGACACAGTTAAACGAAAGGCTATTCATCTTTTTAGGATATTAAAAATAGGTTTTTCATTTGAATCATCAGACACAAACAGGATTAGTTTATCTGAGAGTCAAATCAATACTTCAGGTTATACCCAAATATTTTTCCCGGTTATTCATCAGATGAATCAGTGTCAGTGTATCTTATGTTCCTTTACCTGACTAAATTAAGATTGTATTTTATGGAAGCCTGTTTCCAACACTGAATAAAAAATAAAAAAGGTAATTGCAACTTTTTATCTCACAGTTCGTGCTTTTTTTTTTTCTTGCAATTGCGACTTTGTATCTCACAATTCTGACTATTTCTTAGAACTGCAAGATGTAACCTCGCAATTGCTAGTTATAAAGTCCAGTTCTGAGGAGAAAAAAGACTGATTGTTGACAGAATTGTGAGTTTATATCACATAATATTGACTTAACATGCAATTGCGAGTTTATATCACACAATTCTAACTTCATTTCTCAGAATTGCAAGTTTATATCTTAGAATTTTGACTATAACTCTTAGTTGCAAGTTTGTATCATGAAATTCTGACTTTGTAACTCGTAATTGTGAGTTTATATCTCAGAATTCTGACTTTATGTCTTGCAATTGCTAGTTATAAATTCCAGTTCCGAAGAGAGAAAAAATTGCGAGTTTATATCACACAATTGCGACTTTATTTCTCAGAATTGGGAGTTTATATCTGAAAAAAAAAAAAAAGTCTGAATTGTGAGATTAGTCACAATAACATGACTTAAGATTGTATTTTAAAGGTGCCATGACGCAGAGTACAGTTCACCTCTCCCAAATGAAGGAGGGGGGCTAAACTATGTCAGTGACACCTGACTTTCTTACAAATAATGCACATTTCATTCAAAATATTATAAACGCAGGCCAATAATTTGCACATTTTTTATTTATTTAATTGTGTGAAATGGCTAATAAAAATAAGTAAAAAAAAAAAAAAAAAAAAAAAAGATTATGATGTGGAGGAGAATTGGTTTAGTCTTGACTTCTGGTCATGAGTGACAGCGTTGGGGGATGGGAAATCTGTTGATTGTCGATTACAAAGTAAACACAGCGATGGCCAGAAAAAGGCCAAAGCTGTCAGGTGCCCAATTTAGGAAAAAAGGAAAAGAAGATGAGGAGAAACGGGCAAAAGATACAGGTATGCAACAATGTTCTCTCTGTATGATTAAGGTATTCAGTTGCAGGGGCAGTTGTCTGACTTTGTAACTTGCAATTGTGAGTTTATATCATGAAATTCTGACTTCATAACTCATAATTGCGAGTTTATATCATGAAATTCTGACTTCATAACTCATAATTGCGAGTTTATATCATGAAATTCTGACTTCATAACTCATAATTGCGAGTTTATATCATGAAATTCTGACTTTATAACTCATAATTGTGAGTTTAGATCATGCAATTCTGACTTAAAGGAGAAGTCCAGTGTGATATTGACCTAAAGTGTTTTGAATCATGATACCGAGTGTGAACTTACCTTTCATAGCTCATCTCGGCTTGTCCCCTGCACTCCGAAATCTGGCGTTAGTTAGCCGATGCTAACAACAGGTTGTCGATTGTCAGGATTATGTCTCTGTTCTGTTCTGTTTTCCTTGTGTTTTCCCCCCCTCTGTTTCTAGTGTAAAATTGTTTAGTCCTTGTCTCCCCCTAGTGTTTAGTCTGAGTTGGTTTAGTCTATGCCCATATTTGTACTTCCCCCTCGTCATCTCGTGATCTTGTTTGTTACCACGCCCCCGTTTCTGTGTATTTAAGTCTCCCAGTGTCCGTCGATGATTAAAGGAGAACTCCGGTGTGATATTGACCTAAAGTGTATTGAATCATGATACCGAGTGTGAACGTACCTTGCATATTTCATCTCGGTTTGTGTCCAGCTGTCCGAAATCTGGGGTCAGTTAGCCGATGCTCACAACAGGTTGTCAATGAAAGTCAATCGGGCATCGAAGGAGCCATGTAAATAAATCACTGTTTTACGCCATTTACGAGGCACAAAGTAGCTCCGCACTTCATCGGTAGACTTCCTAGGGCCCTGACATTTAAAACGAGACATTGAGAACTCAGAAAAAGCACCGGTAGTTTATTTACAAGAAGATTTATACAGACAGTACCTGGTAGAGAAAATCCGGTAGCCGCCATCCTGAACTTAGTCACGATAAATCAAGTGTCGAGCACCAATGAATTTATCAGGTTATCAACGTATCGGGTTGTAGTTTCCTTCGTGCTCGACACTCGACCTATCGTGACTACATTTAAGATGGCGGCGACTGCTCTGTTCCTGGTGGAAGATGTCTGTATAAATCTTCTTGTAAATAAACTACCGGTGCTTTTTCTGAGTTCTCAATGTCTCGTTTTAAATGTCAGGGCCCTAGGAAGTCTACCGATGAAGTGTGGAGCTACTTTGTGCCTCGTAAATGGCGTAAAACAGTGATTTATTTACATGGCTTTTCCGATGCCCTGTTCACTCTCATAGACAGCCTGTTGTGAGCATCGGCTAACTGACCCCAGATTTCGGACAGCTGGACACAAACCGAGATGAAATATGCAAGGTACGTTCACACTCGGTATCATGATTCAATACACTTTAGGTCAAAATCACACCGGAGTTCTCCTTTAATGTTACTTCTGTCAGTTTGCTCCATGTTCTTTGTTTATTTGTTTACTTTTCAATAAATATCAGTATTATTTCTACTCCGGTTGCTGCCTGTCCATCCTCCACTCATCATCCTGCTACAGTTGTGACATCGATGAGGGTAAATCGGGCCTCGGACTATCCATGTAAATAAATCAACGTTTTACGCCATTTACGAGGCACAAAGTAGCGCCACACTTCATTGGTAGACTTCCAAGGGCCCTAACTTTTAAAACGAGACATTGAGAACTTTGAAAAAGCACCGGTAGTTTATTTACAAGAAGATTTATAGGCTACAGACATTCCCTTCAGGAAATTTACTGTTCGCCGCCATCTTGAATTTAGTCACGATAAGTCGAGTGACGAGCAGGAAGGAAACTACAACCTGATAAGTTGATAACCTGATAAGTTCCTTCCTGCTCGTCACTCGACTTATCGTGACTAAATTCATCTAAATTCATATATCGCACAATTGCGAATTTGTTTCTCAGAATGGCTTCTTAAGTTTATATCTTACAATTCTGACTTTTTTTTTCAGAATTGTGAGATATAAACTTAAAAAGCAATACCCTTTTTTATTTTCTTATTCAGTGGTGACAACGGGCTTATTTAGTTACTGCACAGAAATCAATAATATTATTCTTGTGAAGTGTGCAGTCTTTGTAGCCTGGAAAAATCCAGACCCTAATCTGTTAAGATTAAGGGTCTGGCATCGAGCAATGAAAAACCTAACTCGAGGGGCGGCACCAAGCGTGCATTTGAAACTCTCACTGCACGCAATCGATTAACGCCACGACTAATCACAACAATACACTGAGTTTAAACTGATAGATTAAACTCTTGCCGTATCCAGTCGGCAAAACAGCAAAAACGTCCTTCTTGCAAAGGAACGATTCGAGCGCGGTTTTCTGTTCCTCTTTTATTTGAAAAGCCAAGTCTAACTCGTTCATTGTAGCGGCCAAAGCCGTTTCAAACAACTGGTGTTCATCTGTAGCCATCTTTCAATGTTTACTAAATGATTCCGGACGTCGCAGCTAGGGTTGGGCATCGTTTTGATTTGAACGATTCTGATTCCGATTCCGATTCTTCCTTTCGATTTCGGTTCTTTTCGATTCTCAATTCCGATTCTTTGTGGGCTGAGTCAAAACATGTCACAGGCTCATTTGATTTCACAGAGGATAATTTTATTTTGATTCAATATGAGTTTTAGTTTTAGGACCTGCAGCCCATGTAGGAGAAAATTAGGAATACCTCTGCACCAGCCCAAAAACAGATTTATATATGCAGAACTTGCACCCTGGTCTGGACTCTCTGTGCATGACGAGACAGTGGACCTGCGCAGCACGTAAAACATGCTACACCCCTTAATTTGTACATCTTGCAGGCGTAGGTGTTTCGTTATATTCGTAGTGCATCCTCCCGTGCAAGATATCATTTTGTCACATGTGTTGCATGTAAAAACACAGGAAGAGCGCGCTCTCGCTGAACGCAATTTAGTCCATCGCTCTTTTACTTTGTGGATAGTAATTTTGAGTCGTTTGTTCCGCGGTTGTCCACAGCCTATCGTTAAACATGTCTATCGCATTTGTGGCACGAAAATTTTCGCGCAATCGTGCTGCTTGTATGAGGAGGTTTGCAAGTTACCAGCTGAAGTGCAGCAAGGACTTTGCAGCTTTGATTATGGACTATAAAAACGCTGATTACCTCGCAAAAACGCGACATCACGCGTCCTGTTCCGTGCTCCAGCACGGTTAGCGCTCACACTGCATGCTAACCGCGCCCAAGTCCAACTTTACCGGGCACGGCTCGGAGCACTCACACTAGTCAAACGAACCGCGCTTTGGTGGTCAAACGCACTTGGGCACGGTTCAAACTGCCTAGTGTGAGTACACCCTTAGTGTGAAATAAAGCCACACTTTTGAGCGCCGCTTACCGTGCTCCATAGCTGCAACTGAACAAGCGCGCGGCAAGCATTTCCAGAAATACGGTGGCCACAATGGAAACCAAAACTTGCGTGTTTGGAACCGATGATCGGAATCGAAAACAAATTTTATAAACAAGTTGGAACCGGTTCTCGATGCCCAACCCTAGTCGCAGCGCTGTCGTCATCAGCTTAGCTCGCCTCTGGCCCGCCTACATCAGATACACCGATTTGATTGGTTCCCAGAACTGCTTACGTAATGCAGTAAGTGCATCATTGCTCGATGCCAGAGTGTCTTTCAGAGACAATTCAAATTGTGCTCTCGCGAGACCTCTGGATTTCCAGGGTACAATCTTTGTTTGATTTTCAAATATTATTTTTTTTTTTTGTTTTTTTGTTATTTAGCTCAGCACTCTGAGCTTCAGTCATTAGAGAAGTAAATATTTATTTAACTACTGTATCTATCAATGCAAGCCATGTACTTCAGGTCTGCTGTCAATGAGAAGGCGCTGGATGCTGACAGATATCTTAATGTTTTCATAAAAAGACCTGCTTTGTACACTTTGTTCCAGCTAAAACTGTGTTATTAGAGCATCATTTGACAAATGTCTGCATAGCTGTTTATGAATTTGACAGCGTAAGCCAGACTGATCCACCCGTACACCAACAGTAGGCTCTTATCATACCAGACCGATGACAATAATCGCATGCTTCGGAGTATAAGAGGACACACACACCCCTCTTCAGTTTCTCCATCCTAATATCACGGCTCCCTCCCACTCTTTCTCTCTTTTTGTGAAATGTGTCAAACAGGTTTCTCTTCTTCTGTGTCACCTTATGTAAAACATCTGTAGGCTTTATGGAAACATGTTTAATGAAAATGAATATGTGTGTATGAGTGTTTGTTTTATGGGTTCAAAAGGTTAAATATGCACAATGAAGTTATATGTATAATATAAGATATGCATTATGAACACAACATTTTTTAACTACGAAATAGCAAAGAAAAGAGCAGTAGTGTGTGAATGGGACACACCTCTTTCTTTTTGCTAAAAGTAGTCGAGCAGAAATAATAGACTTCACCTTTAAATGGATTGCAAAAGTAAATGTTTGAGAACAGAGAAAAAAAACAACACTTATTACACAATGTTATCAATAAAGATGTTATATAAAACAAAACAAAAACTTTTTTGAATTATATATTTATTGTGTTTCCAGGGGTATTCAAAAATAGGAAAATAAAGCAATGCAATACTAAAATAATAGTTAAAAAGAAATTATAGTAATTTAAAATAATAGAACAGAATAGAATGAGGTTTTATTTGCCAAGTGTGTGTATATTTTAATTTTTTTTCTTCTTTTTCTGTATATGTGACCCTGGGCCACAAAAGCAGTTGTACGTTGCATGGTTGTATTCGTAGCAATAGCAAACAATACACTGTATGGGTCAAAAAAAAAATTTTAATGCCAAAAATCATTAGGATATAAAAAAATCTTGATATAGGATATTAAGATCTTGTTCCATGAAGATATTTTGTAAATTTCCTACCGTAAATGTGTCAAAACATGAGTTTTAATTAGTAATACGCATCGCTAAGAAATTAAATTTGAAAATTTAATGATGTTTTTTTTTTTTTTTTTTGCAGCCCAGATTTTCAAACTGTTGTATCTCGGCCAAATATTTTCCTATCCTAACAAACCATACATCAGTGGAAATTGTTTATTTTTTCAGCTTTCAGATGATACATAAAGCTCAATAATAAAAAAAAGTAATAATAATAATAATAATAATAATAATAATAATAATTGTGTTTAAGTGTCACATATTAATTTATTACATGTGAACAGAAAGAATTTAAATAAGACTAAGGGGGAAAAAGTAGAAAATAAAATTAAATGCTTATAATAATGTGCTATACATCTGGAACAGAAGGCTTATGTACAGATTTGTGCATTATGTACTGTATAAATCCAACTGCATAAATAAAATATGAATATGTATTTACCTAATATCTATATTATTGCCTGTTTCTTGGGTATCGAGGGAAAAAAAACACCTATTTTTGCAAAACTATTTTTGCCTTAGAAACTGAGGCGCTACTATATATATTTATTTATTTTAGAAAGAAAGAAAGAGTTAATAAATAAAATGAAAACAACTTAAATTAATAAATAAACAGCATATTTACACTGTAAAAAGAAAGTTATAGGAAATGGAATTCTAATTTATCGGAAGCTATTACTAATAGACAAATATTAAAAAATATATTATTTTATTATTATTTAACTTGCATTAATAAAATTATTATTATTATTGTTGTTAGTATTATTATTTGTGTGTTCAGAAAGTGCAATGAAATAATAATAACAATAATGCCATTTTATTTTTATTTTTGAACAGACTTTTGCTTTCACACTATAGAACTGTTAATTGTTAAACCTTGTGATTCACAGATTTTGAGCTGGTTCCGATGGTCTGTGATTCACTGTGATTTATATTTCCTGGAATATTTCCACTTCACTAAAAAGAAGGAAGAAATCCAATCTTTTAACACCTTTACCTGTCTGGGACATGCCATGAATGTTGTTCATCAGAGCCTGTCGCCACCTTCGTAGTAAAGGAGTGGCTACACAGGGTTAAATAAGACTCTAAGCAGGTGCTTCAGTGCCAAACATTCTTTGAATACATTGTCTGTCAGATCACCTGAAGTTCACACACCAGACGACTCAACACACAGGTAACACTTCATTACAAAATTACTGCATTATAAAACATGCTATTAAAGGTTTTTGTTATTAATTCACTGTTATTATTATGCTAAATTGATCAACAGCTCATGTTTACAGTAATTAAATATGCAAATACTGAAAACATATATGGCACCATTATTGCATTAAAGCAAAATGCTAGAAGTGAATAGGGCAAGAAATGTAACTAAAACTAACACTAATACTTAATACTAATCCCATATTTTCCCATCTGACTGCTTACATTAAGAATTTGTAAACTTTTATTTTATTACAAGTTTTGTGAAATGTTATATTTAAATATGCAAATAAATACTGTATATAACTTGCATAGATTTCCATAGATTTTTGTTTAATTTTGTTGACATGTTTGAGTCAAAGATTTTTCGTAAGGAGATTTTTAATCATTTTAAAAATGTTCTTAGTAATAAAACAGTATATAAAACCAGGAAAATGATATATGGACAAATCCTACAACAAAAATGTTCAGAATATAGAGAGGAATAAAACTGTAAAATTTGGTGTATGCAAGTCCTACTGAAGTGGAGAAAAAACTTTTTGCAAAAGAAAACGACATTTGAAAACATGCATTGTCATTGAAACCTACGCAAATAGAATATTTCTGCAAAAATAAAATCTGGTGAATGATATATGAACAAACCCTTCAGTAAAAACTTTCAGAATATTGAGAGGAATAAAACTGTCAAATTTTATGTATGCAAGTCCTACTGAAGTGGAGAAAAAAAAAGAAAATTGATTTTTGCGATGTTTTTAGTACTAAAAAAGTGAAGAAAACCAGGTGACTGATATATGAACAAAACCTTCTATAAAAATGTTCAGAATATAGAGGGGAATAAAACTGTAAAATTTGGTGTATGCAAGTCCTACTGAAGTGGAGAAAAAACTTTTTGCAAAAGAAAACGACATTTGAAAACATGCATTGTGATTGAAACCTACGCAAATAGAATATTTCTGCAAAAATAAAATCTGGTGAATGATATATGAACAAACCCTTCAGTAAAAACTTTCAGAATATTGAGAGGAATAAAACTGTCAAATTTTATGTATGCAAGTCCTACTGAAGTGGAGAAAAAAAAAATGATTTTTGCGATGTTTTTAGTACTAAAAAAAAGTGAAGAAAACCAGGTGACTGATATATGAACAAAACCTTCTATAAAAATGTTCAGAACATAGAGAGGAATAAAACTGTGAAATTTGGTGTATGCAAGTCCTACTGTAAAAACGTTTTGAAAAAAAAAAAGACATTTGAAGACATGCGTTGTAGAAACCTATATGCAAACAGAATATTTCTGCAAAAATAAAATCTGGTGAATGATATATGAACAAACCCTTCAGAATATAGAGAGGAAAAAAACTGTAAAACTTTGTGTATACAAGTCCTACTGAAGTGGAGAAAAAAATGACATTTGAAAACATGCATTGTAATTGAAACCTACACAAAACAGAATATTTGTG
The DNA here is from genome assembly GCF_049309525.1 of Garra rufa. Lineage (NCBI taxonomy): Eukaryota > Metazoa > Chordata > Actinopteri > Cypriniformes > Cyprinidae > Garra > Garra rufa. The sequence continues at coordinate 40,474,627 of NC_133378.1, forward strand.
CAATGAAAAATATGGTAAATGATATATGAACAAACCCTTCAGTAAAAACCTTGAGAATCTAAAGAGGAATAAAACTGTAAAATTTGTTGTATGCAAGACCTACTGAAGTGGAGAAAAAACAACCTTTAAAGACATGCATTGTAATTGAAACCGACATAAATAGAATATTTCTGCAAAAATAAAATCTGGTGAATGAAATTAACAAATCCTTCAGTAAAAACCTTTAGAATATAAAGAGGAATAGTTTTTTAGTCGTCAGGTAATTTAAATTCTTGACAACATACTTTATTATAAAACATATTACGCTTAGTTGAGCTTTAAAAAGGATAATGAGAAATGTCAGTGAACTTTGATCCATATGTGCATATTTAAATTTGCATGACCTAAAATTTAATGGATTATTTAATAATGAAAGTTATGTAAAACAGTTGTTTTTGCTCATTAGCATGATCATTAATAACACTACGTCTGATCTAAGAGTAGATCTGTTGTTCTTGTATTGGTTTAGACATGATGAAGTGTCAGTTACAGCAGTCGGATGAGGTCATGCGTTTTAATCGTATTTAGGTGTGAGCTCTAAGAGGCGTCTTTGTTGCCAGTCTTTTGTCCGAGAACTATGTTAATGACTTGACATTTGGTGTGGGAGGTTATGGGTGTCAAGTAAACCAGGAATGCCCTGATAATGATTTATTAATTGTACTGTGAAAGGCTGGAATACACGGCATGACTTTTAAAACTCAAACTTACGCAGATGACTCACTTGTTGCAAGGAGATGCATGACCAATTAAAAAAAAAAAAAAAAAGGTGTTCTAAAATATCATGCATGTTTGGTCTCCTCCGACTGGATGGAATCAAAGTTTAAAGCTAAAAAAACACAGAAGTTGACATTTAATTTCCATATGAATTCAGAGAAAAAAATGGACAAATTATTTGCCAGTTGGCCCTGCTGTGACATTTCGGTGAGAAGAAATATTGTTCAGATGTAGTGTTTAAATACTAGCACTTTATAAGAATGAATGCATCCATTGATTCTTATATTTTCCATGTGTTAGAATAATAGAAAAGTCATAAAGACGCATTAAGACACTTCATGAGGTGCATCCTGAGAACACCAGCAAATGATATTTCCTTCTTCATCTGGCTCAACTAAAGTCATGCATTTGTAAAGAAATTCATTTGTAGGCACAATTTATATTTATTTAAAAATAAAACTCAAACAGTGTGCAAGCGGAAGCATTTAGGTCCAAAGATTGTTTAACTGCTAGTGTAAGTATTTTACGAGTCAAGGTCAAATCTAATGTAAACCTGCAATTAAATACAAAAGATTTTAAATAACAGTTTTTGTTTACATTAATTCACTAAGCAGATGATTTAATCCAAAATGATTTATCTAGTTTTTTTCACTGTATTTTATTATACAAATGTACAATAATGTTTATATTGTTTAGATCTTCATTCAACTTTTAATCTTGTTTACTTATATTTATTGTCTATTAAAATCTATGTATTATTTTGATTTGATATTAAATAGAAGGATCTGAAATTTAAATTCTCTTTATTAATTTGCTATAATAATTATTTGTATTTTTTATGTCTTGTGTTTTCTAATGATTTTTTATTTAAATTTCTATTTTTTATTTACTTTTTAAAATGTTCATAAAATTTTATTACGATAGAATATTTATTAGAAATTTAGTTAATTATTAATTAGCTTTGCCAATCATGCTAGTAACATGCTAGCAACTTGCTAATCATGCTAATAACATGTAGCAACATATTAACAGCTTGCTAATCATGCTAGAAACATGCTAGCAACTTGCTAATTATGCTAATAACATGTTTGCAACATATTAACAGCTTGATAATCATCCTAGAAACATGCTAGCAACTTGGTAATCATGTTAGAAACATGTTTGCCTTATGTTAACAATATTAGAATAATAATATTATTAATAATATTAGAAACATGCTAGCAGCATTGCTAATCATGCTAGAAACATGTTAGCAACTTGGTAGTCAGGTTAGCTACATTAGAAACATGTTTGAAACTTGCTAATCATACTAGAAATGTTAACAACTTGCTAATCATGTTAGAAACATGCTAGCAGCTTTGCTAATCATGTTAGAAACATGCTAGCAACTTTGTAGTCAGGCTAGAAACATGTTAGAAACATGCTAGCAATTTGCTAATCATGGTAGAAACATGTTAGCAACTTGCTTATGTAAGAAACATGCTAACAGCTTGTTAATCAAGCTAGAAAAAGGCTGGAAAAATGCTAGCAATTTATTAATCATGCTGGAAACATGCTAGCAACTTTCTGATCATAATAGAAACATTAGAAATGTGCTAGAAACTTGTTAATAATGCTAGAAACATGCTAGCAACTTGCTAATCATGTTAGAAACATGGTAATGACATGCTAATAGTTAAAAACATGCTAGTGACTTGATAATCATGTTAGAAAATGTTGGAAACATGCTAGCAACTTTCTAATCATGATAGAAAAATGTTAGAAACGTGTTTGCAACTGGCTAATTATGTTAGAAACATGCTAGCAGCTTTGCTAATCATGCTAGAAACATGCTAGCAACTTGGTAGTCAGGCTAGAAACATGTTAGAAACATGCTAGCAATTTGCTAATCATGGTAGAAACATATTAGCCACTTGCTTATGTAAGAAACATGCTAGTAGCTTGCTAATCAAGCTATAAAAATGCTGGAAACATGCTAGCAATTTATTAATCATGCTGGAAACATGCTAGCAACTTTCTAATCATAATAGAAACATTAGAAATGTGCTAGAAACTTGTTAATAATGCTAGAAACATGCTAGCAACTTGCTAATCATGTTAGAAACATGGTAATGACATGCTAATAGTTAAAAACATGCTAGTGACTTGTTAATCATGTTAGAAAATGTTGGAAACATGCTATCAACTTTCTAATCATGATAGAAACATGTTAGAAATGCGCTTGCAACTAGCTAATCATGTTAGAAACATGCTAGCAGCTTTGCTAATCATGATAGAAACATGCTAGCAACTTGGTAGTCAGGCTAGAAACATGTTAGAAACATGCCAATGACTTGTAATGTAATAATTTGTTAATCATGCTAGAAACATGCTAGCAACTTGCTAATGACATGATAATAATGTTAAAACATGTTAAACATGCTAGTAACGTGTTAATCATGCTAAAAACATGCTAGCAACTTGCTAATCATGCTAGACACTTGCTAATGTCATGCAAGTAACTTCATCAGTAACTAATCATGCTAGAAACATACTAAACATGCTAGAACAAATGTTAAAATCATGCTAACTACATGCTAATCATCTGATCTACCTATGTAAAGTTCAAAACTTTAAGCTTTTACAGCTGCTTCAAGCCAACCTAAAGTTTTGAAAAATGTTTTTTCCTTTTTTTAAAGCATTTGACGTATGTAGGTATTTTTCTTTTAATATTTCAGCCTGCTTGTAGAAATGTCTAGCTCTAACCCCAGCTCAACTGGAGGTCCCACGGCTGGCAGCGGTACAGCTGTGCCGAGGACCACATCTGCGTCTCCAACACCTGCGGCACGGCCTACTACAGGTGAGGAGGAAAGAGACGAAGGCTCACTTGCATTAAAAAATATGTATTATATCGTTATTTAAGTTAAATTTAGAATATGTTTTAATCTTTAAATTAAATGAAATGTAGAAAAAAAATGTATACTATATTTTGGGTCCACTATTGCAGGGCAAACACTAAGATTTGATGCCTTAAAGAGGTCATCGGATGCAAAACTAACTTTTCCATGTTGTTTATACATTAATGTGTGTTAAAAGTTTGTGTACACAACCACCCTACAATGATAAAAATCCACCCAGTGGTATTTTTTTTAATCTTTAAAAGTAACATCCCTTTTTTAAAATCAGGTCATTCTCAGCTTCTTGTCGGTGTGACGAAACACAGTTGATTGACATGAGCGTCTTACCTTAGCCCCGCCCTCACCGAGCTGAAACAGTCCGAATACGATCACCATTGTGTGACTCAGGTGCAGAGGAAGACTCTAATTGAGCGATTGAGCTGTTCTGTTGTTGGATGTAATAATGAACATAGCAGTAGTCATTTACTCCCAACATCTGAGCCGCTGAAGAGGCACAGAACAACGTTACTTTTGTTTTTAAAAGGAAAGCGCCGATCCCAATCTACATAGGGGAGAGCAGGGCACAACCTACCACTTTTTGAATTTCGTGGTTTATGTAAATCCACTTGGGGTACAGAGTACAATTTTTATCCACATTATTTTCACACTTGTCTAGTACAAATATATCGCTTTGTTTCATATTTACAGTGTATACGTTTTTCGTTATTCACCTCAAAAGAAAGGAAGTGAAACATGACAACATGCCCCGTAGGTTGGGTACATTGTAACATCTGAGGGGCACGTTGTAACACGACCATATGACAGCTTAAAATGTTATCTGATCGAATGAAAAAAATATACACAACAAACTAAAATATTTTGTCAGTAAAGTACATGTGTTAACTTTTTCAAATGAAGTAATGACATTTTTTTTTTTTTCATAAAAATATTCTAATTTTGGAGTTTGACAATGAACACATCCCTACCATGCTTGGAACGGCCCTGATCGCAACACACAGCTGTACAGTAGTTCAAAACAATGGACAAATAAATGAAACACATTTAGACATTCAGAAAAACACTCCCCTCTCTCCACACACAGCTCTCATAGAACACCACACACATAAACCAGCCAAAATGCTTTACATTTCTTGAAATAATAACTTCTGAACATGAAACATTGATTGTCAGCCTTTATTCACATGTTTCTTGTGGTTTCTTATCAAAATCCTTATAAGTCAATAGTGTAAATTACACCGCTAATGTCATAGAATAGCATAGTTTAATAACAGCGGGGCATATTGTCACACAGTGTTACAACGTTCCCCATCTGTGCACTGGAGTTTAGAGCAGGTTAGTGTCTTCTGCTGGTTTGCGAAGCAAGTTTTGTCTAATTTTAAAATGAATACTAAAAACTGAAATGAAAAGTTTACTTCAGCCAGAAATTTACTTTTAATATGGTAAAATAAATATTCAGCGATATCTTCAAAAGGCTTTTGAATTTTGGCGCTCTTTTTTTCTGTGCATAGTGTCGCTATGGCAACTAGTAAATACCGTAAATTTGGTTATGGTAGCGTGTGTGGAAATATTTAAACCATGTGTGTGACAATTAACCCTGCGTTAGTTTGTGCCCCGCTCTACCCTATGCATCTATGTTCGTGTGAATCGTTCCTGATACATTTTCACCCACAGCAGAAGTGAGTATAAGGGTTTTTATGCATCTTTGCAAATGGCCCTTCTTAATAATGTGCTTGTTGGCAAGTTTCGCCAATGAACGCGGCTAAATGCAGCTAAACGCGGCTAAAGTAAACATTACAGCTCGTAATCCCTCAGCAGAGAGGGGCGGGGCAAGCAGAGCTCATTTGCATTTAAAGGGCTCATGCTATAAAATGAGCTGATATTTGCAGAGCTGATTTTGACAAGGTAAAAGTGTGGTTTTTTTACACTACTATTGAGAATTTTTAACCAAAGTATATTAGAGACTTTTCATTAATACCCAAAAGAATCATATGAACTTGTGGAAAATGGGCATCCAATGACCCCTTTGATCACCCTGGGTCTTTACATTTTAGATTTCAGGATATCTGAACATTTCCTCTCTCTTTATTAGACAGTCTTCTGATGGTTCGTAAAGTTGACTTCCTGAAATCCAAGGATGGGCAGAACCGCCTTGATCATCACACAGACGCTTACTTCAGTGACAATCTCATCGTCCGCAGAGGTCAGACCTTCCAGATGTGGATCGAGTTCTCGAGACCCTTCAACCCGAAATCAGACAACCTGCAACTGCAGCTGAAGTTAGGTGAGTGAGCTGCCTACACAAAACCTGTTTGACAACAGACATTTTTTGTCGTTCTATTTAATCTTACAGGGTCCATAGAAATGAGTCATTTCACTGTTAAAGCGATCTATGTTTATCTTACTTCACACATTCTAAGAAGTCAATCATCTTAGCAGATGACAGACTCAAGACCTGACTTGTTTGCATTCCCTTTTATTGTTTGTTTAGTAAATAGTTTTTTAATTACTGCAGTGCTTCCTTCTCATTCCCACCAGATGCATCTTGTTTCTTTATATAATCTATAGACGTGTTGAGCAACATTTTTACTTTACCTTTAAACTCAGTAGCAGAAGAGCAGAATCAAATTAGCATCAGAAGAAAACCCAAATAAAAACCAGGGGTAATATAGCAAAATAAACTAAAAAGTATGTTTATATTTATATATGTACTGGACCAGGACAAAAATAAAATATCTGTAAAATTATTTAACTAATTTTGTTTTAGTTAGTTGCCAAGTCAACATTTCCCTTTTTATTTAGTTTAATTGGATGCACTAAAATTACTAAAACTGAGATAAATATTAATAAAAAAATCTATATAGACAATTACTAAAACATAAAATAAAATAATAAAAAAATTAAATTAAAATTAATTCAAGATATTAATAAAAAGTATTGTTTCTCAATTATGCTAAAATATCACTAAAAATAATCAAATTAGGTGTTTTTAAAATTATTTAACTAATTTTGTTTCAGTTAGTTGCCAAGTCAACATTTTTCATTTTTGTTTTGTTTAACTGGATGCACTAAAATAACTTTAAAAAATATATATATATATAAACCATAAAAAAATCTAAAGAAAATATAAAAACAATAAAAAAATTAAAATCAATTCAAGATATTAATGCAATATATTAATTAAAACTAATAACTAATTTTGTTTCAGTTATAGTTGCCAAGTCAACATTTTATATTTTCATTTAGTTTGACTGGATGCACTAAAATAACTTTAAAAAATATATATATAAAAACCATAAAAAAAATCTAAAGAAAAATATAAAAACAAGATATTAATAAAAACTATAGTTTCTCAATTATAGCATGTTATTAACATGTTTTTTTCTCTCAATGTTTCTCATCTGGAGTTTGATGCTTTAGCATTGTCTGAATTATAAATAATAAAAAATATAAATTAAAAATATAAATATCACTAAAAATAATCAAATGTCTACGTTATATCAGAATCAGAAATAAAAGCGGTATCAGAAAAACAACTTGAATCAAAATCAATACTCAGTGCATATCAGATGCATATTAGAAATTTAGAATTAAAATCACACAATCATTCCAAAAACTGACATTAGCTTGTGATTTGTTGGATTTAAAATCATTCTGTACTCAACCGTCGCTCATAAAACATAAACATGGGGGCTACGGAAATGATAGCATGTTTTTTCATGTTTTTCATCCGGAGTTTAATGCCCAAGCATTGTCCGAATGATAAATCAGTGTGTGACACAGAAAGAAAGATGCCTAGACATTTCGACGGTTAGTTCAATTATCTTGCTTGTTATTCAGAAGTAAGTAACTGACAGACAAATCTATTCATTCCAGATGGATGTGAGTCATGAAGTAGTTGGGTTTGAGCCAGGACTAGTTATTATGTGACCTAATCCGTCTAATCCAGCTACTCCTTAAATCTCCTTTCTGTGAGAATCTGCAGCTGAGTTACTGACAGATGATTTGATGAAAGCTAAATCATTAAGACGGAGTTCCTGAGGCATGGTCATCTGACAGGAACATTCCCATATCTTTTGTTGGGTTTCAGACCCCATCTTCACCAGCAATCCTGGGATTCGCATCTCTGTCCCGTTAGTGGACGTATTAGAAGATGCACGCTGGGAGATGAAGATCGTGGAGCAGAAAGACAAACGTGTGCTGCTGTCGGTCAACACTCTTCCCACCGCCTCCATCGGCCGCTATAGGGTGACAGTAGCGTCCTTCTCAACAAGGGGCAAACTGCTGTACCCCTGCACCCCAAATGACGTGTACATGCTCTTCAACCCCTGGTGTGAAGGTAAGGAGTCAACAGAAGTCAATCACACTTGTTATTTCCTCATTAACCTTAGTAAGACCACATCGATCTGTCTCTCCTTAGATGATCCCGTGTATCTGGACGATGAAGCAGAAAGGAAAGAATATGTTCTGAATAGCATGGGTAGAGTTTACTATGGAACCGAGCAGCAAATTGGAGGCAGAACGTGGAATTTTGCCCAGGTGTGGACATTTATTTATTTATTTAGCAATAGTTTATCAGTTCTGTTGTAATGTATAACTCTGCTATCACGGTTATGGACACGGTTTGCTGTGTTTCTTGTTTTCCTTATTCTCCTGCCCTATTTAGTTCTTGTCACTCTAGTTTCTGATCTTGTAATAGTTTTCTCATAACTTATTTGTTTTTAGGTGTGTCTTATTAATTAGCCCATTTTATATACTCCCTGTTTTGTTTTGTTCTCTTCTGGTAATTACAATTGCGTGTGCTACATTTTCTCATGTGATTCTCCTACGTTTATTCCTTGTAGATTTATTATTAAAGGTCTATTTTGGATTATACCCCCTTGGTGTGCCCCTAATATAACATGCAGCATCTATTATTATTATTATTATTTTTCCATTATTATTAATAATTTTCAACCATCTTATCAGTTTTAACAGATTCACTTACTATCTGTATTGCTCTGTTATTTCCATTATTAATATCATTGTTGTTGTTGCTATAATTAATATTATAATGCAACTGTTTTATCAGTTTGAACAAATTCTGTTATATATAATTTGAGTATTAATTTCATTATTAATATAATTGGTGTTGCTGCTGCTTGTTAATTTGCAGTTTTAATTTTTTTGTTTGTTTTGCAATTTATTATTGTTGTTGTTGTTGTTGTATTATTATTATTACTTACATTATTATCATTATTATCATTATTATCAATTCCAATATTATTTATTATAATTTGATTTATCAGTTTTAACAGATTCACTTACTGTCTGTATTGTTCTGTTATTTCCATTATTAATATCATTGTTGTTGTTGCTATAATTAATATTATAATGCAACTGTTTTATCAGTTTGAACAAATTCTGTTATCTATAATTTGAGTATTAATTTCATTATTAATATAATTGGTGTTGCTGCTGCTTGTTAATTTGCAGTTTTAATTTTTTTTGTTTGTTTTGCAATTTTTTATTGTTGTTGTTGTTGTTGTATTATTATTATTACTTACATTATTATCATTATTATCAATTCCAATATTATTTATTATTATTTGATGTATCAGTTTGAACAGAGTGTCCTGGAAGCGTGTCTGTTTCTTTTGGAGAAGAGTCAGGTCGCTATGACCGAATGGAGAGATCCAGTGGTCGTGTCTAGAATGGTATCTGCTCTGGTGAGTCACATTTACCAGATTCATAGGAATCTTTTTCAAGACATTGCATGTTGAACACTAGAACCAGTGTTCGTTTGTTTATGGAGACGCATGCTTTCATTTTCATTGAAACAATTGCGCATTCTCCTCTGCCTCATCTGGCACAGTTTCAAACCTCATTCGTGTAGAGATATGTCCTTTAATTCTACATACTTGATTAATGGATATGGAACTGTGAAAAAAATCCCATTTGATCTTTGCAGTCTTACTATATCACTTTTTAAGATTTGTTACAAATGTCTCAAATAATCAATCTACAGCATAAACAGTGAAATAACAGCTGTGTTAAGTGATCAAAAGTATCTCAATGACATTACAGATATACACTACTGTTTAAAAGTGTGGAGTTTGTAGGATTTTAATGTTCTTGACATCTTTTCTGCTCGCCAAGGCTGTATATATTTGATCAAAATACAGAAAAAACAGCAATATTGCTGTGATCAAAGCTGCATTTTCCGCATCATTTCTCTAGTCTTCAGTGTCGCATGATCCTTCAGAAATCATTATGATATATGCTGCTGAAGAGACATTTCTGATTATTAAAAAGCTGATTGAAAAGATGATAGATGCATGATTCAAGAGCTAAAAAGCTGTTTTTGAAAAGATTTTCTCTTCTTCTGTGACAGGTGAACTCCAATGACGACCGCGGTGTACTGATGGGTAATTGGTCAGACAGCTTTGAAGGTGGGACGAGTCCCACCGCCTGGACCGGGAGCGGTGACATCCTGAGACAGTATTACAAAAGTTCAGGAAGGCCTGTCAAATTTGGCCAGTGCTGGGTCTATGCAGGAGTCACCGCATCCAGTATGTTTGGTTTTCATCACTCCACACTAAAAATCAATAAATACTGTCAACAGCCAAAAAAAAAAAAAAAAAAAAATCAAGAATATAATATAATATATAAAATGTATATATAAATCAATCATATTAGTTAATACCTTCAGAATATAGAAAGGAATAAAACTAGTATTTAAGTGCTTCTGAAGTAAAGAAAAAACTTTTTTGTAATTGAATTCTACAGATTCAAGATTTAAATAGTAAAATAAAATAAAAACTTAATCGTGTTTAGATGTTTTCTTTTCGCCAGTCTGAAAAAAGATAATGTTTTCGCAAAAAATACGAAAAAAATTGCCAGAAAGAATAAAAGTAGCTGTAAAAGATTACATAGAAAAACAAATCAACATGTTTTTCGGAATAATATCCTTGTGAATTACATATGAACAAACCCCTCATTAAAAACCATCAGAATATAGATAGGAATAAAACTGCTAAGATTGGGGTATGTAAGTGCTGCTGAAACCTAGAAAAAAGTTAAATATGTGTTGTAATTAAAATCTACCGCCACAAATAAAAAAAGTGGGCAAATAAAATCAGGTGGATGGCATATAGAGAAACCCCTCAATAAAAACCTTTAGAATATAGAGAGGAATAAAGCTACCAAGTTTAGTGTATGTAAATGCTGCTGAAATGGAGAAAAAACTCTTTAAAGACATGTATTGTAATTGAAATCTACAGCCACAAATAGATCAAGTGGACAAATAAAATCAGGCGAATGACATATAAACAAACCCCTCAGTAAAAACCTTTAGAATGTAGACAGCTATAAAACTGCCAAGTTTAGTGTATGAAAGTTCTGCTGAAATTGAGGAAAGACTCCTTAAATATATGTATTATAATTTAAATCTACAGCTGCAAGTTGATGAAGTGCAAAAATGAAATCAGGTGAATGACATATAGACAATCCTCAGTAAAATCCTTCAGAATATAGAGAGGAGTTAAACTACTAAGTTTGGTGTATGTAAGTCCTGCTGAAATGGAGGAACAACTCCTTTAAGATATGTATTATAATTCAAATCTACAGACGCAAGTTGAAAAAGTGCAAAAATAAAATCAGGTGGATAACATATAAACAAACCCCTCAGTAAAAAACTTCTGAATATTGAGAGTAATAAAACTACTAAGTTTGGTGTATGTAGGTGCAGCTGAAATGGAGGAAAAACTCCTTAAAGGTATGTATTATAATTTAAATCTACAGCCGCAAGTTGATAAAGTGCAAAAATGAAATCAGGTGTATGACATATAGACAGTCTCCTCAGTAAAAACCTTTAGAATATAGAGAGAAATAAAACTACTAAGTTTGGTGTATGTAAGTGCTGCTGAAATTGAGGAACAACTCCTTTAAGATATGTATTGTAATTCAAATCTACAGACGCAAGTTGATAAAGTGCAAAAATAAAATTAGGTGTATGACATATAGACAATCTCCTCAGTAAAAACCTTTAGAATATAGAGAGAAATAAAATTACTAAGTTTGGTGCATGTAAGTGCGGCTGAAATTGAGGAAAAACTCCTTAAAGATATGCAATATAACAGAGATCTACAGCCGCAAATAAAAAAAGTGCAAAAATAAAATCAGGTGAATGACATATAAGGAAACCCCTCAGTAAAATCCTTCAGAATATAGAGAGGAATTAAACTACTAAGTTTGGTGTATGTAGGTGCAGCTGAAATGGAGGGAAAACTCCTTTAAGATATGTATTATAATTTAAATCTACAGCTGCAAATAAAAAAAAATGCAAAAATAAAATCAGGTGGATGACATATAAACAAACCCCTCAGTAAAAACCTTCAGAATTTTTTGGTAAACAAATAAATGCAGTCGTAAAGGCAAGTTTTTACCAGCTAAGGCTCCTCAGTAGGGTCAAACCATTCTTGTCCCGAGCTGACCTTGAAAAGGCTGTCCATGCCTTTATCAGCTCGCGGATTGACTACTGTAATGCCCTCTACACTGGACTCAATCAATCACTTCTTAATCGGCTTCAATTGGTGCAAAACGCTGCAGCACGTCTCCTCTCCAACACCTCCAAACGCTCTCACATCACCCCTGTCCTTCACTCTCTCCACTGGCTTCCAGTGCGGTTCAGGGTGGAGTTTAAGATCTTGATGTTCGTGTTCAAGGCCATCAATGGTCTGGCCCCTGCCTACCTCGCGGAGTTGGTTAAGGTCTACCAACCAGCAAGAACTCTGCGCTCCTCTGAACACATCGCACTAATTACGCCCAGGTTCAACTATAAAAAGTTTGGAGGCCGATCATTTGCCGTCCAGGGCCCTAAACTGTGGAACGCACTTCCGGCACAGCTTCGCAGTAACACTGAGTTGTGTGTTTTTAAATCACAATTGAAGACACATCTTTACAGTCAAGCTTTCGACACGTAGCCGCTGACTCGATTGCTGCTTTATGTTCCTTTTTGTGCTTGTATTTATTGTTGTCTGTTGTGATTCTTGATCTTTTTCTGGAAAGCGCCCTGGGCACCTTTCTGGCTGTTGTAAGGCGCTATATAAATAAAATTTGATTGATTTGATTGAGAATATTGAGAGGAATTAAACTACTAAGTTTAGTGTATGTAAGCCCTGCTGAAATGGAGGAAAAACTCCTTAAAGTTATGTATTATAATTTCAATCTACAGCTGCAAACAGATATAGTGCAAAAATAAAACCAGGTAAATTAAATATAAACAAACCCCTTAGCAAAAACCTTCAGAATATAGAGAGGAATAAAACTGCTAATTTTGGTGAATGTAAGAGCTGCTAAAATTGAGAAAAAACTCTTTAAATGTATGTGTTGCAATTGAAATCTCAAAGTTAGCGAATTATGAAAAAACAATGGTTTTGCCAGTAGTGTATTGCCTTAACAAATACTGGCAAAGCTGGTGAATTTCAAGGCAACTCCAACACTGTGGAATTTATTACAGCTTACTGTTCAGAATGTATATAAATCTTTTTATAATGTTCTTTTTTAACATTTTTTTTTCAGTATTGAGATGTCTTGGTATTCCCACCCGTTGTGTGACCAACTTCAGCTCTGCTCACGATACAGACCTTTCTTTGACCACAGACATTTATCTTGATGAGAAACTGGAGCTCATCAAAGACGAGACCAGCGATTCTGTCTGGTACAAAAAAAAAACCATCCATCTCTTAAGTTCCTTTTATTGTTATTAATGTCATCAGTGTCATGTTATACTCTCTCTCTCGTTGACTCTCTTTCTCTGTAGGAACTTCCATGTGTGGAACGAGTCCTGGATGACCCGTCCGGACCTCCCGCCAGGTAACGGTGGGTGGCAGGTGGTGGATGCGACCCCTCAGGAGCTCAGCCAGGGTTCGCACCGCTGCGGTCCCACTCCTGTCTCTGCCGTCCGCAATGGACAAGTCGACCTGAAATTCGACACTCCTTTCGTCTTTGCTGAAGTGAGTACTTCATACAAACTTTGTTTCACCTTCATTTGTGTCTGATGGCATTTCGAACTTCGAGTTTTATTTTGGAGTCAGAACATCTAAGTGGCTGAATTGGTTTCACTGTGCATCTCAGGTGAACAGTGACAGAATCTACTGGCAGAAGAATCCTGATGGAAGTGTCATTCAGGTTCATGTGGAGAAGAACACCATCGGTCAGCACATCAGTACTAAAGCTGTGGGATCTGACAGACGTGTGGACATCACACATCTCTATAAATACCCAGAAGGTAACAATACAAATGCACCTGGTCCATTTCAAGGCATCATAGACATGCTCCCGGCGGGTGTGTTCCTTATTTTTACACGTTTAATAACAATAATAGCACTAAAGCCTTTCAATCAATATTTATGTATATTTTATAATAATGCATACATATTTAATAATGCATTCTAATTATAAACTTCATTTGTTCACATTTAATACAAGAAATGCAGCAGAAAGTGCAAATCACATAAAAACTGGTTAAATACCTTAAAAAACTGAAGATACGTTTTAGAATATTTTAGAATGATAATAATAAATAAGATATAAATAAAATGGGAATGTATAACAAAATATAAAAATTTAATCTAATGATAAAAAAGAACTTTAGCTAAAAAGAAGTGACATTGTTCACAAGCTGTCTTTCTACCGTTAAAAAACTTGATTGAGTGGTTACATGAGACATGAAACATTTCAGTGAGTACTATGTGTCCTATCAGATGTCAAATAGACATATATTAGATCAATTAGATGTTTATGGTTTAAAAATGTATGTAAAACTGATATCTTACAGACGTCTGTCAGATGTTGCTCCAAAGTCCCGATCTGAATAATAATTCATGAGTCCGCTCTAGTTCCAATCTGAATCAAATGGTTTGTGAGCCATTATCACAAGTCTTTAAATTTGCTAAATTATTTGCGATTCATGCACAGAAGTCTCAATCTGAATCAAATGATTCACACAAAGAAGTCTCAATCTGAATCAAATGATTCACACACAGAAGTCCCGATCTGAATTAAATGATTTGCGGTTTGTACTCTGAAGTCCTGATCTAAAAATAATGATTCATGAACCTGCTCCTAATTTCCGATTTGAATCAAAGGATTTGTGATTCTCGCTCCAAAGTCCATATCTGAATTAAATGAATTGTGATCTGCGTTCTCAAATCCACAGCCATTATCACGAGTCTTTGAATTTGCAAAATGATTTGCGATTTGCGTTCCAAAGTCCCAATCTGAATTAAATGATTCATGCACAGAAGTCCCGATCTGAATCAAATGATTTGCGATTTGCAATCTGAAGTCCCGATCTAAATAATGATTCATGAACCCGCTCCTAATTTCCGATTTGAATCAAATGATTTGCGATTCTTGCTCCCAAGACCAGATCTGATTTGTGATCTGCGCTCCACAGCCATTATCACGAGTCTTTGAATTCGCAAAATGATTCGCGTTTCACATTCCGAAGTCCCAATCTGAATTAAATGATTCACACACAGAAGTCCCGATCTGAATCAAATGATTTGCGATTTGCAATCTGAAGTCCCGATCTGAATAATAATTCATGAACCCGCTGTAGTTATGATCTAAATCAAATGGTTTGTGATCTGCACTCTGAAATACGCAGCCATTATTACACGTCTTTAAATTCACAAACTTATTTGCGATTCATGCACAGAAGTCCCAATCTGAATCAAATGATTAATGCACCAAAGTCCCAATCTGAATCAAATTATTTGCGATTTGAGCTCTGAAATCCCGATCTGAATAGTGGTTCATGAACCCGCTCCTAATTTACGATTTGAATCAAATGATTTGCGATTCTCGCTCTGAGGTCCCTGTCTAAATAATGATTCATGAACCCACTACTAATTTCCAATTTGAATCAAATGAATTGCGATTCTTGCTCCCAAGTCCAGATCTGATTTGTGATCTGCGCTCCATAGCCATTATCACGAGTCTTTGAATTCGCAAAATGATTCGCGTTTCACTTTCCGAAGTCCCAATCTGAATTAAATGATTCACGCACAGAAGTCCCGATCTGAATCAAATGATTTGCGATTTGCAATCTGAAGTCCCGATCTAAATAATGATTCATGAACCCGCTCCTAATTTCCGATTTGAATCAAATGATTTGCGATTCTTGCTCCCAAGACCAGATCTGATTTGTGATCTGCGCTCCACAGCCATTATCACGAGTCTTTGAATTCGCAAAATGATTCGCGTTTCACATTCCGAAGTCCCAATCTGAATTAAATGATTCACACACAGAAGTCCCGATCTGAATCAAATGATTTGCGATTTGCAATCTGAAGTCCCGATCTGAATAATAATTCATGAACCCGCTGTAGTTATGATCTAAATCAAATGGTTTGTGATCTGCACTCTGAAATACGCAGCCATTATTACACGTCTTTAAATTCACAAACTTATTTGCGATTCATGCACAGAAGTCCCAATCTGAATCAAATGATTAATGCACCAAAGTCCCAATCTGAATCAAATTATTTGCGATTTGAGCTCTGAAATCTCGATCTGAATAGTGGTTCATGAACCCGCTCCTAATTTCCGATTTGAATCAAATGATTTGCGATTCTCGCTCTGAGGTCCCTGTCTAAATAATGATTCATGAACCCACTACTAATTTCCAATTTGAATCAAATGAATTGCGATTCTTGCTCCCAAGTCCAGATCTGATTTGTGATCTGCACTCCATAGCCATTATCACGAGTCTTTGAATTCGCAAAATGATTCGCGTTTCACATTCCGAAGTCCCAATCTGAATTAAATGATTCACGCACAGAAGTCCCGATCTGAATCAAAGGTTTTGTGATTTGCACTCTGAAGTCCGATCTGATTCATGATTAATGAACTTGCTTGTAATTTCTGATTTGAATCAAATGATTTGCAATTCTCGCTCCAAAGTCCAGATCTAAATCAAATGAATTGTGATCTGCACTCTGAAATCCGCAGCCATTATCACGAGTCTTTGAATTCACAAAATGATTCGCGATTCCGAAGTCCCAATTTGAATCAAATGATTCACGATTTTTGCGCTCTGAAGTCCAATCTGAATAATGATTTATGAACCTGCTCCTAATTTCTGATCTGAATCAAATGATAATAATTCATAAACCATTATTTTGGATCAGGACTGCGGATTCAATTCACAAAATGATTTGTGCTCTGATTGAACTCTCGATCTGAATAAAAAAAATGGCAAAAGTGCTTTGAAGTTTTGAATAGTTTTGATTATTATAGTAACCAACATACTCATAATTCAATAAATCTTTCTTTATGTTTGCATATTCATCAGACAATAATTGAAAAAATGTGATTGTGTAAAACCAACAACATTACAGCAGCATCAGATTGCTAGTGTCTCTTTTACAGTGTACATCATTTTATTTAGATATTGAAAATATATTGGACCAATGATAATTCTCACAGAAAACTGGCCTGGGACCTTGATCATAATTAAGTAAGTTTATGCTTAACGTACCTGTAAGAAAAAATATCTGTCAATATCGTTAGAAAAATATACTTAATTTAAAAGGGATCATATTGACCATAATTTTTAATTTTGTTAAACAAAAACTCAAACTGGAAAACAAGACAAACATACAGAGGAATAAATTATTTCATGCTAAATTACTTTTTGTAATGTGAAACACGTAGGATGCATGTGGAGCATCCAAATCAGTCAGCAGCTGCATTTCTATACAAGATTCTTTTGGATCCCTATGTAGTACACTAGGGTTTAAAAGCAGAGCTAATACTCCAACTCTTAATTAAAATATAACAACTCACACTCCCCTTTTCTGTTCGTTCATGTCCTTCAGGTTCAGAGGAGGAGCGCATAGCTGTGGAAACGGCCAGTCGCTTCGGCTCTAAGCCGACTTTGTATCCGGAACCCACTGAGAAAGACGTGAGCATTGAGATTGTCATGAACAAACAAGGACCTCGTATCGGTGATGATGCCAATCTCTCCATCGTCCTGACTAACAAAAGCTCAAAGCAGCGCACGGCCAGTCTGCTGTACGAGGTGATGGTCATGTACTACACTGGAGTGCTGAAAGACACCGTGAAGAAGGAGCGGATTCCTGTCGACCTCAAACCGGAAGAGAGTGAGTTGAGTTTGACTATTAAACAGTCCCACCAGAGACTGAGAGTATTCTGGTTATTGTGCCCCAAAATGTCTGAATTAGCATCTGAAATCACTTGATTATGAGGCCTGCTACAGTTGGTATTCAATTTCAACCCAATTTCATTTACAAATTCTACCTCTAAAACATGAAAAGGATATATTTGTGCCTTGCACTCTTAAAAATGCCATAGAAGCGATGCCATAGAAGAACCGTTTTTTGGTTCCACAAAGAACCACTTAGTCAAATGTTCTTTAAACCATCTCTTTCTTACCTTTTAATAATCTGAAGAACCTTATTTTGCCACAAAGAACCTTTTGTGAAACAGAAAGGTTCTTCAGATGTTAAACGTTCTTTATGGAACCATTTAGACCAAAAAGGTTCTTCTATGGCATCGTGAAGCACCTTTATTTTTAAGAGTCTACTTACATTAAGTGTTTCTAAAAAAAAAAATCGAACACTAGCTGTGTTTCCATTACAGATTTGTGCAAATCTTTGGCGATATTTTATAAATGTTGATTAAAAAGTATTGCGAAATGACACCTTTTTATTAACCAATGTTATGCAAGTGAAACTTCATTTTTTGGCAGCGGCTATTTGCAATTTGGAGTTACTGTAAATAGCCTCTGCCAACACCGCAGACTATTTGCACTTAGTGCAAAGTCATGGCAACGGATATTTGTGGGATTTTAGCTATATTTAATTGAATGTGACCTGAATATGTGAAAAAAAGCTTCCTTTGCTGTTTTGCAAAATATTCCTTTTTTCAAATTGCCTGAAAAACCACCTCATGTGAGCTTAAAACTTTAAAAAGTTTTTGCGCAATTGACGCATTTCCATTAGGCATAATTTCAATTTGCAATTTCAATTTACGCAATTTTAAGGGTAATGAAATTGCAGCTACTGTCTAATTGGTCATTTTTATAGGTAGCAACCAAAGAGGAAAGAGGAAACCCATAGTGGAATATTTTTTTTTATCATTGCAATTAATGTCATGTTCATTTGTCTCGCTTCAGCCAAGACTATTCCTTGGACACTGACATATGAGGAGTACATAGACCATCTGGTGGATCAGGGTGCTTTGATGCTTACAATCACCGGGCGGGTTAATCAGACCAAACAGATTCTGGCCACACAGTTCAACTTCAGACTACGAACACCAAACCTCATCATCACTGTATGTCAAATACATGATCCACTAGACTTTATTTGTGCACTATATTCCATGTCTTCTAAAAGTCACATGATTGTTTGTGTGAGGATCAGACTACATTTAAACTCCATTTTAGCTCATTTCTGTACATTCATTGATGAGTTTTTACTGTTTCAGCCTCTAGAGGATGCTGTGGTGGATAAAGAGTTGACCGTTAAGATCACGTTCAAGAACCCGCTGTCACAAGAGTTGAAGAACGTTTTGTTCCGTATTGAGGGATTGGGAATGCAGAGCGTCAGAAAGATCGAACATGGGTAAGGCTTTCAGTGTTTAACGGCATTTTCATTTCAGGTTAAAAACATAGATGTATACTACTATAAATATGATAAACTGCATTTAAAGAGTGAAAAGCTTCCAGTAAGTTTCTATTCTCGTTCTGTCTGTCAGTGATGTGGAGAAGAAAGCGACGGTTACACTGATGGAGAAGTTTGTTCCTACCGTCTCCGGCTCTCAGAAGCTCCTGGCATCGATGGACTGCCGTCAGCTCACTCAGGTGCACGGATTCGCAGATATTGTGGTGAAACCAAATTAAAAAAAGCACTTCCACTGTAAAGCCTTCGAATGCTCTATGTTTACTTATAAGAATGTTAACTTAATTAATACAGTACTTGATATGAAACTGATGCAAGTCAGCCTTGCCTGTCTTTACTAATGTTTATGTGAGCGGATGGTCATGAACTCATCCTCTAATGTGATAAATGTATTGTTAATTTAATTCACTAATTTAATTCAAAGCTATATTGATTGTAAAACTTAACACTTGTCTTTATTCAGAAGCTGTAGTTCTTCCAATATAATACAAGAATCACAACATTTTACATGTAATTCCATGTTAACAGTATTTTTTTTGATAAGTAACATGTACAGCTTTCTGGAAATGTTGCATTTTTTGTTGACTTTCATGCAATCGTATTAAACGTCATTTTATAAAATTCATCATGGCTTTTTTATATAAACAAAATTTGAAAATGTTAGGACTTCCATGTGTAGTCTAAAGCTTCATCTCTGCATTAAAGGGTTAGTTCAAACATGAATTAAAATTAGCCCATTATTTGCTCATCCTCAAGGCCCATCCTGGGTGTCAATGACTTTCTTCTTTCAGACGAATCTAATTGGAGTTATATTAAAAATGATCCTGGCACTTCCAAGCTCTTTGGGCAGGTGTTTCTTGTCAACAGTCCAAAACAAGTCCAATAAAGTGCATCCATTCATAATAAAAAGTGCCACAAATGGCCCCAGGGGGTGAAAAAAAGGCCTCCTATAGTGAATCGATGTGTTTTTGTAAGAAAAATATCTATATTTAAAACGTAATAATGACTTTTAATCAACACCAGGGGCGGCTGGCCTATGGTGGGCGATAGTGCATCGCCCTCCTTGAGCCACACGAAAAAAGAGAGAAAAAGAGTCTTATTTTGCTGGTCCTAGTCTGCATATTACTGTACAATCAACAGCCTGAATGTCACTTTCCAACCTAAAACCTCGCCCCCTTGGGGCGATCTCAGTCAGATTGAAAATCACCCCAGCCGGTCTCATAGGGTTATATTGTGAGATTTTTTTTTTTTTTTTTCAAATTTTGGACCCTACAATGCATTTCAATGGGCACCGGGAGGGTTCGCCCCAACGTGATTTCGTAATACGCACTGATGCGTGCTCGAAGATGTACAGCACGCACGCGGGAGACCGCCAGACCCACATCGACATCATGGCTAGCAACTTGAACTCCATCGTGTCATTGAGGGATTTACCATTCAGTCGTTGAAATAATGTGGATAAATTGGCTTTAAAAGAATCAGGAACATGCCTGATTTTAATGAGAGGGTAATTGATCACTTTGCCTGCTTAAAAGAGAGGCGAGCAAAATTTCAATACAAGTGATGTGTGTTAATAAATGGTGCATTGCTTATGTTATATGTTGTATTCTCCAAATGTTGTATTTTAAATAGTTGTATTTATTGCATATTGGCAGCCAAATTTAAACTGAATATGTTCTGGAAAGATTTGATTAATTACAGTTTTAATATGAGAAATAAAAAGTCTTTAATTGTAAAGCAGTATTGCTTTTTTTTTCTCTCTTAGAGGGCAAACTAGTTGATGACAATGTGTCTCTTGATGGCCATGGTGAAAGTGTTTCAGTGTATTTCAGACCATTGCGATACATTTAATATAGCTATTCAAAATACTGTACAGTTTGTACAATTCATGCCTGATGTTGCCATCTGGGAACAGGGAAACCAAATCAAACAATGCAATGTAATGCTGTAAAGTTGGCTATCTGAATTTTATCATAATTTTACCCATTAAAGCAGTTATCTTTGCCATCATCGGAACAGTTGCCCCCCCAGAGATATTTGTCAGGAGCCGCCACTGATCAACGCGCTAGCTGTTGCACACAGAAGCAGCAAGGGGTGGATGACGTAAGCCGTTTGCATTGTGCTTGTGAGTCTTGCGAAAACCAACGTTTGTTTAAGCTGGGTACACACTACAAGACAATCAGGCATATTTTGGGCCGATTTCATCCCATCTGACAATCCTAGGTAATGTCCGATTATCTTGGTGGTTTTGAAGATTATTTTATCAGATTTTCCTGTGGTGTGAGGTGTGTTAAGAGTGACTGAATCTGCTCGGAAGAATCCTAAATATTAAACATGTTGAAATCCTGATGTGTGGCGGGAACTCTGAGGACAAACGTGCAGATTATCACGTGAAACGAAACAATATCCAATCAGAAAGCGAGCTGACAGAAGACGGAAGAATAACAAAGGCAATTAGCCTTTTTCACAAAAATCGGAAATTACGTCAGCGCAGGGTAAAGTCAGTTCCGCTACAGGTCTGCGCCTATTATATTAATACGCTCTTGTCTCAAATAATGCCTTTTACCTTTTCTTTTTTGTCTGCTTTCCAAGTTGTTGTTATGTAATCAACAAAGAAACAACATTTTACTTGTTTGTAATTTATATGGGCACTCGGACCGCTGACTCGTCAATATTATATGCGCAACATAGAGCCAGCTATAGTTTCTGTTCTCCATCTCCGGTATATTTAAGCGTATTTTCTGAATTTACTCAGTCATTTCCCTCAAATCACTACATCATGGTAAATTATGACAGTATTTGACAGCATTTATATCCAAATGCACATTTCCCCAATAATAAATTAAACGATTCTGAGTCCGGATGATGCATAAACTCAATACAACAACATAATCCAGATCCAAAAGGAATAAAGCCATTAATCGGAGTCATCTCTTGTTTAGTATTATATTATTTTATTATGTATATTCCTGGGCACATTATACAACGTACAATGTACAATGTACACCGTAAAATGAATAATGAATGAATAAATGAATAATGCAAAGGAGAGCCAGTAGAAAATACAATATTACTTTAATAATAATAATAACAATATTAATCGCGAAAAAAATGATGTGAAGAGTCATAATGCACGGCCAGCACCAAATAGACAGAACAGCAAAACTCAAAACTGTACTGGATTATAAATTCTAACATTCATAATTAAATAAACATAGTCTTTGTGATGACCAGAAGCTGACACAAAGTTTTTGAAGAAATGTTTGCTATTTTTAGAGTAAAACACCAGTATATATCATAGTATCATCTATTTTGTAAAAATAGACTTTGATTCCCGAACTTACGCTTGTTAAGTACGGCCGCTGCTGTCACCGGAAAAACTTTTACCCTGCAAGCGCCAATCCAGAAGCCAGAAACACGGAAGTGTGAAAAAGGCTAAATAATTTCCTTTTTTTGGTGAATTTTCTGTCATAAACTTTTCAACACTATTATCGCAATTTCTTTCTGCCTATCATACACTATGTTTATTCTCAAGTGTTTTATTAATGAAATGAAATGACATGTATTTGATAACATAACATTATACATGATATAAACAATTCTTCACGTGGGGCAGTATACAAATAGGCCTACATGGTTTTTTTTTATCAAAATATTAAAGCCTGTACAAACTTTTACCATTTTAGTAGTTTTTTGTTTAATAGAAAATCGTGCAGTATTAATATAATGCTCCATTTCCTTCCTAAAAGAAAAAAAGTGTTATTTATTATTATTTTTTAGTTATAGTTTTTTTTTTTTTTTTTTTTTTTTTGCAGAACTTACATTTGTGAAAATGAAATTTTGCATATAAAAAATAAGATTTATCATGTAGACGTGACTGTGCTTTTCTCTGCTGTTCTGCAGGGAATGAATAATACAATACATATTCCATAACAAAACAAATGTTTACATATTTCCAAATAATATATATGACAATAACAAAACAGAATGATTATCAATATTTTGTACAATGAAATAACAGAGATTTTGCCAAAATAGTTGTACAAATGGGCAATGCCAAAATAAATGTTTCAGGGCAGCTGACATAAAAGGAGCAACTAAAATCAACATCAGATTTAAATTTTACCGAATAATGTTTTTCGGAGTAAATCCTGTGTAAAATTTTGAATAATACTTCCTTAACCCTTTTTGTAATTACAGTAAATATTGATAAGATATTACCCAACCATTTTCCAAATAATATTGTCTGTCAATTGATTCCAATATGAATAAACATAAGGCTTGAAAATAAAAAATAACGTGTGTGACGTTGTGTGACGTTTATTCTCTAGTCTCGAGACATTATTTTTGCAAAATTTCCCATGTTCACAATCGGGACTTTGGTTGAAAATCTGCTGGTGTGCGGTCTTGAAGATCTTATAAGATCTTATAATTTTTGAAAAATCTTTTAGTATGTACCCAGCCTTAGTGTGTACGTGTGGGTCAGAGATGATGGGTGTTTCTGCTCCATACTGACATTAGGTGGCGGTAATTTGCTACTTTGTAGTTTAGATCCACTGTAAACGAAACGAAGCAGCAGCTTTTGGAAGGAGTTCACAAAGTGCTCACAGTTGAGAAGAAATCAGCAGAAATTTGGAAATAGAATGTTTAAATTGTAAACGTGTTAAATGAAATGAGAATATGTTTGTCCATGTTGGATATGGTTGTTTTCCTTAGAGAAATGTGTCAGATGAAGACAGGTGTGGCTGATGGAGGGAAATAAAAACCGAATGGAGAGGTTTGTCTTGTTTCCTTGTTACCTTCTAATGAAATTCTCAAATTGATTAATTGATTCGATTTCAATATCTTCCTCAGTTTTCAGACTGATTCAGATCAATAGGATCTGAATTTATATCTAGTGAATAACACGGTACCAAACTTGTTTAAGGCGAGACACTGCAGGTGAATAGGGTAAAAAATTAACTAATAGTTATCACCTTACTTACCCAGTTGACTGATTACCTTTGATAATTGCTAAAAAAAAATTGTGTATTAAAAGTTTTTATAAAATGTTAGGTCCTAATATGCAAATGTGCCTTTATTAAATATGCGCTAATTTGCATGCACATCTAGTATAAAAATCTAAACACTGGATGAAGTCAGTTTCAAAATTTTTGTTTAATTTTTTTTTTTTTTTTTTTTGACATATTAGAGTCAAATGTTTTTGTCTCATTTTTTCACTCCATTATTCAGAAAAAACTTAGAACATTTAGGAAAAACTATGTTTATTACCATTTTTGGGGAATAAAATGTTGTATAAAATCAAGCAAATCATATGACTCCCTCTGTAAAAACCTTCAGGATATAGACAGGAATAAAAATGTAAAGTTTGGTGGTGTGTGTAAGTGCTACTGAAGAAGAGATTTATGGCTCAGTGTAGGAAAAAAAATATTTTGACAAAAAGAGCCTTTAAAAATATACATTGATTAAAAAAATCTGAGATAAAGGAAAACCATTCAAATAAAAAAAATATGGGGGGGGGGGGGGGGGTTTGCATTGTAATTGAAATCTATTGACAAAAATAGATACAGTGCTATAAAAGAAACACTGAACACTGTTTTCTGGATGTTTTCTTAACCACTAGTCTGAAAAAGCAAAAAGCCTTAAATCTCGAACTTGATTGGTGCATGAAAAACAGCGTTTTTGCCCGCAGTCTTTCCCCTTAATTGATTTGATTCAAATATCTTTCTCAGTTTTCAGACTGGTTCAGGTCAGCATGATCTGAATTATATCCAGTGAATAACACAGTACCAAACTTGTTTAATAAATTAAAAATGGACAGACATATCTGTAAAATCAAACATTGGCAAATGCGCAAATATGTTTCAATCTGAATAAATATAATCTGATTTGAAAATGATTCTTTCTGTTGTGTTTGTATGTACATTTAACAGTTTTACCAGAGCAATTAAAAGGTTCCAAGGCACCATTGCTATTTTGACATCTAAAAATTGTTTCTTTATTTTCATCCAGTTTTTTATTCTGTCATATAGTCTCCTTTAGAGGAACACTTATTATATACAAATTAAAATTCACTGTAATTCTGTGTTTTTCTCAGGAGCTGGAAAAGGTTTGGTTGTGTGCGACTGATGGGAAGGATTCAGTCTGGAGTGTCAGAGAACAACACAGAGATCCAGAGACACACAGGACACTCAGGAGAGGATCCAGTGATCAAACCTCCACAAGTGTCTCTGGGTTCAGCGCTGGAGAACAGCAGTTGCTGCAGATGCCACTGAAGATGTGCTCAGATGATAAACTGAGGAGCAACAGAGCAATGATGATGATGTTTCTATTCCATCAGGTATTTTTTTTTTATTTATTTATTTTTTATGTTTTTACCTTTTCATGACATTTGTCTGCCGTGTCAGTACCTGATACTTGGAAGACACTTTCAAATCACTCAAGAGTTGCTTTAAAGTCACTTGCTTGTTTTGTTGTGCTATATCCAGGGATTGAAATGAACTTTTTCACTCAACAGCCAGTTTGGCTACTAATTTTTTTAACTACCTTTAATCCCCAAAAAAAGCTTGAGGCTGTCTACACCGGACGTGACAAAGCGACCGTTGCAAATCATTTGGTGTCAGTACTAAAGGTGTGTGACATTGACAAAAAATAATATCTCAATATTTTCTGGGATTGTATTGATAACAGTATTAAGATAATTAGACAATATTAAGCACAATATACACAACATACAAGAGCATGTAAAAGTTGCTTTTATTATGATAGCAACAGTAAACTCTGATGGACTGTGTTTCAGAAAAAAAAGAAACAACTTTTGTTGTTAAAATCAAAAGAAAATTAAATTGCTATAATGAGAAAACAAGGAATAAAAATAACAATAATCCATGGACTCTAAACCCTTTGTAGAGTCAGCATATGAAGTTAAAAATTAATGTCAGTATTTATAGAATTAAGTTTACATTTTTTAAATTAAATTCCCATTTAGGCTTTTCAGGTCCAGTGTTTTTATCACATTACCTGAATACATATGTGATTAAAATCTAAGTGGTTTTAAAAGCACTACCTAGGCAGTGTGGTGGACATAACTGGAGGGACGGATGCAGATATTAGAAGCAGAATTAACAAAGCAAGAGTGGTATTCAACATGCTCAGAAATATCTGGAGCTCAAAGAACATCTCTACAACCACTAAGATACGCATCTTCAACTCCAATGTGAAACAGGTGATGCTTTATGGGTCTGAAACATGGAGAACAACAAAACACACAACACACAGGCTGCAAACATTCACCAATACCTGTCACAGAAGAATACTAAACATCTGGTGGAAAGACAAAGTGAGCAATGTGGACTTGTGGAGAAGAACAAATCAGGATCCCATAGATGTACAAATACAGAAAAGAAAATGGAGTTGGGTTGGTCACACTCTTAGAAAACCTGCCACAGACATCACACGTCAAGCCCTGAGATGGAACCCTCAGGGGAAAAGGAAACGAGGTCGCCCCAGGAACAGCTGGAGAAGAAGTATAGAGGCAGAAATGTCTGAAAGTGGGCTGAACTGGGGAGAGATCGAACAGAAAGCCACCAACAGAGTGAAATGGAGGTTGTTCGTCAGCGGCCTATGCACCCAAGAGGAGCAAATGGCTTAAAGAAAGAAGAAGAAGAGGTTTTAAAAGCAACAGAAATCATATAGATAATCTTTTAGAATGTATTTTTTCGTATTCTGTAGGAATTGATTCTTTTTTTATTGACAGCTGAGATGATCAGTGGGTTTGAGTTTTTACCTTCATCATAAAGGCCTGGACTAAAGTATGGGTAAAGTTTGTCAGTGAAAGTCTGGCCAGTGAAAGAGTAGATATGCAATCTGTGGCCTACATCATAAAAAGAGACCAGACCCTCCTCATAATCCACAAACACCCCCACAGTCTTCGGTTTCCCTTTCTGAGGGAACATGACAACTGGATTATCAAAAACTGTATACTGATTCTCATTCTTCACAATCACAGTCCAGTATCCATCTTCAGGAGTCAGTGTGATCATCCCTGTCCTGTTAATGGATTTTCTGGCCACTCCTAAACTCCACTCAGTTTTTCCCTTCACCTGCACCTCATAGTAAAATCTCCCTGAACTGAATCCCTCCTTTGCCAGAACACACAAACCGGCATCAAATCTCTTTTCTGGCTCAATGTCTCCATGACTGACTTGCTTTCCATCATCAGACAGAATGAGACAGGGATGTGCTGTATCTGGATCCAGAGTCACATCCACTAGATAAGAGATTAGACATTATCAATCAGCTTCACAACAAACATCTTTATGTGTATATATATATAATAAGGAATATAAAGGGAATGGTGTCAGTCACTCTGTACTGTACCTGCAAACTTATGTACACATTTCAACACTGTGGACACAGATGACAATAAAATATGATGAATTATTATGAGTAAATATAATTAAGTCTATAAGACAGAAACAATCATATTGAGGGTTTTAATATAGGATATTCTTTGAAAAATAGATTTTCGTACGGTTACTGACAAAAAAATTAATTCTCTCATACCAGTTTGACTGAGTATTTTATTTAGTGTCTCATGAGCTTTCTTCACTAGAGTCAGAGCTCTATTCATAGGAAGCACATTCACATCAGAGTCGAGACTGATCTCAGTCCAGTTCTTGTGTGGATGACTGTATAGGGAAGAGAAAACCTACAGCAGGAGAGAAAAAAGTTTTACTTATTTTAATATGAATTTATTAATGTTTCATTCTGTTTTGTATTATTTCTGAGGACTGGGAAGAAAAATTGTCAATCAAACTTTACAGTGGTGTATCTATTTGCAAGAATACACTTGAGTCGGAGCATCAGTATTGAGCCACAGCTTTACTTTTTCCTGCTTTTGCAAACTGCGCCAGAACAACAAATATTACTCAGTACTCCAAGCTAAGGAGTCCCCATTGTTTCAAATACAAAAATTTAAAACTTAAATATATTACATTACCCCCCCCCCCCCCTTTTGAAACAAAGTACATTCACTGCCCTCCTAAAGAAAAGCTGCACATGGCAGCAAACATTACTGTCAAAACTAACAGCAGCTGTTACATGTTTTTTTTCTTTTCTTTGTATTAACACCAGAAAGAAAAAAATAAACCTTGTGTAATATATGACCATAGCAGTTTTATTTTAGGTGTGTTTGCACAGTTGTAATTTATTACCCATAATAAGTTGTAAGTATTGCAGGTCATAACATTTTGGTGGTTTTCTAATTCTGAATGAATGACGTAGACCCTGTGCCATGCTTGCTTACATCTCCTACACTGTCCTCTTGAGAAGTCTCGGAACTTGCTTGTTTCTTCTCTTCTGATGCACATTGTTTAACATAAGTCTCAGTCCCAGAGCAGTCTGTCTGTTCAACAGGATCATTCACTACAACCCGCAGTCTCAACTAATTGCCATGTCTCCTGAAAGTGACATCTGCGTCTGGTCCCTGAACATTGTAAGACACTGGACCTGTTTGCTTTTACTATCACTCCAGGAACCGGTTTGTTCTGTATACTGTGGTATTACAGAGGTACACTGCATCCATCTCAGAGAATGACCTCTCCACAGCACTATTGTCATAATGGAACTTTTGCAGGTATTGCTTCCTGCGAACAGCAACAGTGACATCTGGAGGAACAAAGTCTAGCCGGGTGCGTACTGTGTCTGTTAAGAAAAGGATCAGCTGGTGATTGGCCTGTGGTGCAGTTCAGACAAGTGCGAAACTGCATTAGGAAAAGAGAGATCTTATCCTCCAAGTCCATTGTCAAGTGTGCAAGTTTCTTAATTCCCTCTTTAAATCTCTGCACAAGCCTTTCTGCAAGGCCACTGGCAGCAGGATGACCTGGGGTGCTCGGTGAATGAAGAATGCCATTTTGCCGCATGAAGTTTTTAAACTCCTGTGACAATGTGCTCCGAGAGTCTGTATGCTGCAAACAGCCTCCTCAGCCTTGCAATGTTAGATTGTGAAGTACGGTTAGGCATTCTAAATACCTTCAACCACTTTGAATATGCATCCACAATTATCATAAGGGACCAGCAAAGTCTATGAGTAGTCTCTTCCAGCTTTGACCAGGGAATTCCCAAGGGTGTAAAACAGGGGTGTCAAACTCCAATCCTGGAGGGCCGCAGCCCTGCAGAGCTTAGATGGAATTAAACACACCTGATCCAACTAATCAAGTCCTTCAGGCTTAATTGAAAACTGCAAAGTATGTGTATTGGAGCAGGGTTGGAACAAAACTCTGCAGGGCTGCGGCCCTCCAGGAACTGAGTTTGAAACCCCTCGTGTAAAGGAACCTGACGTCATGCTGATCTATATACTAATGATACTAATCTGCTCAGGCTCTGCATCCATTTTAGGCCACCACACATATTTGCGGGCAAACGCCTTCATCTTTACCATCCTTTGATGGCCGACATGCAGCTCTTTCAGCACAATTTTTTCTCAGTTCATCAGGAATTATTACTCTGGTGCCCCAAAGTACACATCCTCTCTCTGCCGACAATTCCAATCTACGCAAGTGGTAGCCTTTCATCCACATCCATTGACCAACCTTCCATGACATACTTAAGCACCTTTGACAACACCTTGTCTCTGAGTGTTATATGAGACACCTGGTCTGCATTCAAGGGAGCTTGCCCGAAGTGCTCCGCTATTAGTGCATGGATATTCTTTGATAAGGCAGCCGTGCCCCCATTAGTAATTTCTGGTAGGGGAAAGCATGAAAGCCATCTGATTACTGTCTTTCTCTGAGGGACAGTACTCAATGTGGTAGTCATAAGCTAAAAGGATGATTGCCCATTTCTGAATTCCGTCTGCTGCCATGGTGGTTAGACTTTTATGCAATCAACAAAGGTTTTTGGTTAGTTACCGTCTTGAATTTCCTTCCCCAAAGGTACTGGTGGATTTTTTTCAGTATGGTGATGTGATCCGAAGGTGATGTTCATACGGTATAATAAATTCTAAATAGAAGAACAATGGGCACTTTACAGCACCAAAGAAGCAATTTGAGGACGCCCAAGAGATTTGCGTTGTGCGTTGTGATTGGCTAAATGTTACAAATAACAAATCAGAGAACACAGGCAGAAATATTGGCGCCAGGTCAAAAAAAAGTGTGGGGGACATAATCACCTGTTTCTAAAAGTGAGGGGAACGTGCCCCCCCCCCCCCCCCCCAGGTTGCTATGCCCTTGTAGACAGATAATCCTTGGTGCGTTTTTGACACCACTAAAAATGGCTGTCCCCTCAAAAAGTGCCCTATTTCACGAAATAGGGAGCAATTTCGGATACAACCCTAGTTGTCTTCGTATTCCTGTATTCCATCTTTGTGTCAACTCTCCCCACACACACTGTGACAGAAGGCTAACCCAAAACAAACTATGAAGGATGGAACATGCAATGCCACCTTCGCCGCCATAAACATGCCACCACCCAACCCGGAACAGCAAGGGGAACACCGCCTTCATCTTTCAAGGTGGTCAGCGTTTGGAGGACTACATAGAGTAGTTTCTTGATGCCTGCCATCTTGCCCACTGCGATGAGCTCTGCTTGATGAAGGGATTTCATTGTGGGCTGGATGACAACATTCACTTTGTCATGCTCCACAGAGATCCGTGCTGGACTATAAAGAGTTACATCAACTTCGACATATGGATGAAAGGATCCGCATTCACGGTCAACGAAGTGGATGTTGAGGATTACATCAGAGTCCAGCCCCAACACGCAAACATCTCTCGGTGTGGCCAAGAGCCCAGCCAGCCGTCATCCCTGCACAAAACAGATCATAAGCCTGAGCCCTCCGTAGACACGGAGGCAAGCAGATCGCATTTCAAAAGCCAGATAAGGAGACTGAGCTAGACAACACCACAGAGTCCTAGCCCGGCGTGAAGTATGACTAGGTGTGTGAGCCGGTTACATGAATTCGTGCCTGTGGGAATCTTAGTGAAGTACAAGGGCATGGATGATGGCCCCACCCACATTCCATACCGCTGAGGGAGAGCTGTCACAGGCCTCTGGAAATTGCTGGAATTATTCAATCTCTCTACCTTGGCCTGTCATCCCAAGGCTCCACCTTGGTCAGTTGTCGACCATCAGCCGGCTAAGGATTTCACTCCTCCGGCTTCACCTCATCCCTCGAATCCCTAGTTCCACCTTCTAGGCCTCAACCATTTACTCCATTCTCCATCCCTTCACTCCTGTCTTCTGTCTGCCCTACTCTTCTGCCATCCCTTCACCCACTCCTCAGACTCCATATGTTCACCATCCCTTCGCCCACTCCTGCCTCCTTTTTGGACTCTCTAATTGTGCAAGGTTGCGCCTTTACTACTTACACAATTATTGTAAGTATATATTATATTATTTACAATACACCGCATTGTTTTTAATGATATTTTTAGGGGTAAAAAACCCTCAGATGGGGTAGGTCCTGATTCCCGAATGAGGCAGATGTTGACAGACCTGTAGGAAGTGCAGGTGATCGTCAGTGTGTGAGAGCTGCTCCATCTCAGTGTTTCTCCTCTTCATATCAGAGATTTCCTGCTGCAGCTCTTTAATGAGATCTTCAGCCTGTTTCTCTGCTGCTTTCTGCTGTTCCTCCATCATCTTCAGCAGCTCTGACTGACATTTCTCAAATGAGTGGATCAGATCAGTGAGGAGCCTAATACTGGTGGATTTCTTTTTCTCTGTGTTCCTCTGATGAATGAGAACAATTATCAGGCTCATCTATTATATGTTTACATGTATATTTAAAGGGTGCACTAAAAATGCTCTCATCGTCTGCAGACATCATGTTATGTGAAATGTTTTATCCATTTATTTCTGAAACTTTATTAAGCAGATGGAAATGCACTTCTGAAAAAAATAAATTAAAAAATTAAGGGAACACTTTATCATCAAAGTATAACTGTTATTACAGGCAGCTAATATATATTCTACAGGAATTACAGGCAGCTAATATATATGCTATATTAATTATGTTTAATCAATAAATTATGTTTTACTGCCCGAGTGGTCCTGACTGAACTACAGTGGTCAACATTTGAAGTGAATCAAATCCGTTCATCAAAGTTGTCCTAAGACAAGAACGGGTATTGTTTTGGTTTTAGAGCAACTTTGATGAAAGTTTTGATCCACTTCAAATGTTGACTACTATATTTGAAAATCTGGAATCTGAGGGAAAAATCATAAAATTGAGAAAATTGCAAAATGAAGTTCTTGGCAATGCATATTACTAATCAAAAATAAGTTTTGATATATTTATGGTAGGATGTTTACAACATGTCTTCATTGAATATGATCTTTACTTAATTTTTGGGATAAAAGGAAAATGTATCATTTTGACCTATACAATGTATTGTTGCCTGTTGCTACAAATATACCCATACTACTTAGGACTGGTTTTGTGGTCCAGGGTCACAAATTACATTTTAGTTAAAATGGCATTTAGTCATCAGTTCTCTTCACATATGAGAGCAGTTTCCCACTGAGCAAATGCGACAGACGTGGAAGAGTCTGAAGATGGTGTGAAGAGAGCCTTATACTGCCTGCAACAGCATCCAGCATGACTGGTTTAGGTAGTGGGTTAATGATCGTCTAGGGAGGATTATTCCTGGAGGCTCAATTAGACCTCCACATGCTAGTTAATGGTACCCTCACTGCTGTTATGTACTGGGATGAAACCCTCAGGGCCGATGTCAGACCTTACGCTGGTACAGTGGGCCCTGGGCTCCTCTGACTGTAAGACGGTGCCCAGCCTCATGTGGCCAAAGTATATAGGCAGTTTTTGGACAACAAAGGCATTGATGCCATTGATTGGCCCTCATATTCCCCAGACCTGGATCCAGTTGAGATCCTTTGGGATAATATGTATCAGAGCATTTGAAACCACCAGGTAGCAGACAGAATGTCCAGGAGCTCACTGATGCCTTCATCCAGTTCTAAGACATCCCCCTGAATATCATCCACCATCTCATCAGGAGCATGCCTAGACATTGTCAGTAGTGAATACAGGCATGTGTGGGCCGTACACACAACTGACCTATGTCATGAGTGGCTTTGATGAAATAAATCAAGTTCGATCAGCCTGTATTACTTAGATTTTCAGTGCAGTTTTGAATCCAGCCCTCATTGGGTTGATGATTTTGATTTCCATTAACCATTGGCATATAATTTTGTTTTCAATGAATTACACAATGTGTATAAAATTATTATTTCATTCATTTGATCCAATGTGTCGTTTTAGTGTCCCCTTAATTTTTTTGAGCAGTGTATTAAAATGCACAATCAATTTTACCTTTTTTAACTTGCACTTACTTTTCTCAGTTCTACTGAATGCTGAATCTCTTCAATCTTGTTCATTCTGTCCTGGATCATCTGCTGCACATCTATCTTTGTCTTAACCAGCTTATTCTGCAAATACAGAAGAACACATTTATGATTGAATTTACCTTTCCATCTTCTGACAACTTTTTATTTTTATACTGATTTTGAAAACTATTTAAAGACCCCAGTGTTTTGTTTTATGACCTTCTGCTGACTCTCCTCCTCTATAGGAACAGTGTTGTGAGTCCTGTGGTCTCCTTCAGTGCAGGAAAGACACACACACGTCTGATCATCTCTGCAGAACAGCTCCAGAGGTCTCTGGTGTTTCTGGCATACAGATCTGGCCATTAAAAATGCGTCTATTTTCACGCGGCAGCCTGCAATTCGGCACGCGTGGGCACGCGTCCTGCCGCAGCGGCTTTTTTAGATTTTTTTACAACGTTGTTGCACTTCATATAATATCCACCAGGTGGCGCAAGGAACAACATTCTGTAGCCAAACACCATGTACAGCTCTAGGGGGCGTTGGTCACAAATACCAGTACAATAGTTCAATGGTTCCTCTTTCCTGAAATTATGGTTCAAACCAATAGCAAAAAGATAGCCTATTCATAAGCAGGTGCAGTTGTATTGTTATTTTGTTTTCTTTCTTTGTTTTCCTGACGAACATTTATTAGACTGCATCGGAAACAGAAATGTTAATTTCGGTTATTTTATTTCTCCAACCGACAACTGACGTAAACCGCTAAATTCGTTTTCAGGGATTAATTATACACAAGCAAGAAGCAGCATAAACATCAGAACCTCACGTGCAGAGCTTATGCACAGAGAAAAACCCAACAAACCTATATATAATAATAAATAAAATAGGCCCACATAAGAAATATATGTTTTTCTTTTCTGAATGAATAATAATTTAACAAATTAATAAGTAGCAAGCCTATATGCAGAATTTTAGGCAATTTCTGTGATGCGCCCTTAAACCAGCATCTTGTTTCCATTTTTTTTTTTTACAAATAGCCTACACGTTTTTTTTTTATTTATTTTTTTTTTTTATTGTGATTGTACACAAATAACAGAAATATGTAAAATATCATAGTTTTAAGCAATGCCGTACTCTTGAACGAGTATTGTAAGCTGTATCCACTTTATTAAGGGGAAAAAAAATCAAGTGATCCTGACGGCGCCGCGGGCAGTTAAATTACTCGACCTCTTTCACCTTCAGAATAAAATACATTATATATTTCAGCGTTTTAAAGCAACATCAAATTAAGATATGCATGTTTAAGAGGAAGTTCGTCTTTTTCTTTTTCTAAGATACACAATTTTAGATACACTGACAATTAATTTGAGTAGAGACAGATAGAAATGGGAAGGATAAATATAAACTACAGTATTTTTGCGATTTTGGCGCTTAGAAATTTATTCTAAGCGGGCCGCGGGCGAATAATATATAGTTAATATAGCGCGGAGCGGGTGGATGCGGAATAAAACCTCGTGGAAGCGGGACTGGAAAAGCACTTTGTTATATCCTATAGACTATTTAGATACTTCATCATCAAGCAAAAATTTATTCATAAGCAGGAGCAGTTTTATTATTATTTTCTTTTATTTTTTTCCTGTTGAACTTTTATTAGACTGCATTGAAAATAGAAATGTTAATTTCTGTTTTTTTTTTTTCCAAACGACAACCGACACGTTTAGTTATTATTAACGACACGATTGTGTTAAATTACATTTAAATTGAAACGTGGCTGTGACACATTAATAACAGTTAAATTCGTTTTGAGGGGTTAATTGTACACAAGCAAAAAGCAGCATAAACATCAGAACATCACGCGCAGATCTTATGCACAGAGAAAACCCAAAAAAGCTGTATGTAAAATAAATAAAAATGCCCATATGCGAAATATAAATTTCTTAATGAATAATAATTTAACAAAACGAAATAAAATAAAATTAATAAGTAGCAAGCCTATATGCAGACTTGTAGGCAATTTCTGTGACGCGCCCTTGAACCAGCATCTTGTTTACATTTTTTTTTTTTTTACAAATAGCATACACATCTGTTTTTTCGTTGTGATTGTACACAAATAACAGAAATATGTAAAATAGCATAGTTTTGAGCAATCCCTTACTCTTGAACGAGTATTGTAAGCTGTATCCACTTAATTAAAAGGGGAAAAAAACGTGATCCTGACGGCGCCGCAGGCAGTTAAATAACTGGACCACTTTCACCTTCAGAATAAAATACATTATATATTTCAGCGTTTTAAAGCAACATCAAATTAAGATATGCATGTTTAAGAGGTAGTTCCTCTTTTTCTTTTTCTAAGATACACAATTTTAGATACACTGACAATTAATTTGAGTAGAGAGGAATAGAAATGGAGAGGATAAATATAAACTACAGTTTTTATAGAGTTAAAAATTAATTAATTTATTTATTAGTATTATTACTATTATTATTTTGATTTGTTTTTGCGATTTTGGTGCTTAGAAATTTATTCTAAGCGGGCAGCGGGCGAATAATATAGTTAATATAGCGGGAGCGGGTGGATGCGGAATAAAACCTTGTGGAATCGGGACTGGAAAAGCACTTTATTGTTATATCCTGTAGACTTTACTTCATCATCAAGCATGGGCGTCGGAAGCAAAATAAATGTGGGTGGGTCCTCCCCCAGAAAAATAAATTCTTTAGTATATGCCATTTTCTGTAGTCTGGTGCCTTTTATTTAATGCTTTTACACAATGCAAATACTCCATATTTACAAATATTACAAAAGACGGCTATACTGCAACATTTTCCGTGGCGTAAGTGATAATACGAGTAACATATCGTTTTTGACGCGGGAGACCCGAGTTCGCATCCGCCTTTTGGTGAAATCATTTTCGAAATCGTCTCCCTTTTCACTTATATCATATCGGAAAGGCATTTGTTTATTTGTTAATTAATGAAATAATTGAAAAGTTGAAACGAAGTATCAACTAGGGTTAGGTCACCTACCGTAAGTGTATCTGAGCACTATACCTACTTTTAGGAGTGTTAATAATTAATTTTATTATTATTATTGTTATTATTATTATTATTATTATTATTATTATTATTATTATTATTGTCTTTAGATTTGTTCTTAGATTTTGATGCCGTACATTATTATGACGCACTGCCCATGCAGTTTTTTTTTTTCTT
The DNA here is from genome assembly GCF_049309525.1 of Garra rufa. Classification (NCBI taxonomy): domain Eukaryota; kingdom Metazoa; phylum Chordata; class Actinopteri; order Cypriniformes; family Cyprinidae; genus Garra; species Garra rufa. The sequence continues at coordinate 40,511,519 of NC_133378.1, forward strand.
TTTTCTTAAAAACTAATTGAAGTGAAAGGGAAGAAACCCATGTAGATTTGGCCTAATGTCCATAAATACTATAGCCTAGTATTATATCCTAATATAGAAAATAATTTAGACAAATAAACAGAAGGCTCACTTTTCAAAGCAATAAAGCTTAGCCTATATGACTGACAATGAATACAACAATTGTTAAGTATCAAAAGTGCTCCAGTGAGTTATGCAATTTTTTTCCACCTTTTTTTCTTTTTCTTTTTTTTTAAGTGGAAAAGTAGTTCTTCTATTTCGGAGAAGTTCATTAAGTCTGTCTCTTAACAGCTTCCAGTCACGAACTGCGGGTACTCCGACCAACGATCAGTAAAAGTTTTTTTTTTTTTTTTTTTTTTTTTTTTTCATCTTTAAACAGCTCCGATTTACATCATTTTAGCCTGGAACTAGGCTTAAGTCTGTTCTGGGAAACCAAAGGGAAGTGTATTTTTTTTTTTTTTAATTTTTTTTTTATCAGTTTTCTGAAAAGTAGCCGTTAATGAGGCATCAGAGTTAAGCGGCATGCAGTATAAAGAGAGAAATGTTTATGAATGGCAGAGTGGGGGTGGGGTGGGGTGTTGAATGCTGTCTGTTGCCTTGTTGTAATCAACATTTGGAGACTTGGGGGTGCTGGGGGCGGATTCCGACTGCATTCAGTTGCATTTCGAATTCAGCATTCAAATGCATGCCAGGGAGAAGGGGAAAGCTTTCCTCACACGCTCCACTTTTTTCAAAACATTAGTGTCCAACCTGACACGCGGGTCAGTGGATAAACAACCCGAACCCGACCGTTTTCAAATAACCCACACGCAACTCGGACCGCAGAATAAAAAAAATAAATATTGTACCCGACCCGCCTCCTGACCCGTATGTTTAATACTAAAGTGATTAAGCTGTGGAGATGCAGTCTGAAATATCCCGACATCAGAAATCCATTGGTGTACAAGCTAAAAAATAAAATTAAAATAAAACAATGTGTCCTGTTGTAAAGTCGTTGCCGTATTGTTGTGTATGAAGTTCAGATGTTATTATTTTAAGAAATATATATGTTTTAGGATTCTCCTTATTTTTGTTTTAGACATCCATCAATTACGGTGAATAAAAAAATTCCGCGCTGGTGGAAACAAGACTTTCGCTTCTACTTTTGAGACCGGTGTTCTGACGTTTTTCTAAAAAAAAAAAAAAAATAAGAATTCAAAATTCAAAATTTATTGTCATAAAAACAGAAGGTGAATATAATTCAAAAATGTTAAGTATTTGCTGATTAAAGAAAACATGAAGGATGCCGCTTAATATTTGGCTTTTACGTGAACTTTAAAGCTTATCCCTCATTCCATTTGTTTTCTTTGTTTTGTAATCTTTATATTATTTTCGTGAAATGTATTTTTGCTCAACATGCATTTCTCGTGGCCACGAGTTTAATGAATAAACCAACCTGCGTGACATTAGTAACCCAGAATTATTTGAGATATTTCGTTTTGAGTTAAGAAATTGTTTGCCTATATTAATTGTTATAGAAATTAATACAATATTAAATAATTATACATGCGATGCTGTATATGCTAATGCTGTCTGTGCGCAATGTAGACAGCTTTCACAAGTGTTTACATGTATTACATGTTGGCCTACTTCAAATTAAATAGCCCTGCAAGAAACATTTCATGCATCCCACAATCTTGTCCATTGACTGACCTTCTTTTTTTCCCATTATATTTGTATTATTCGTTTGTATTCGTTATTTTTTCCTTCATTTTGATCTCGTTACATAACATTCTGAATGTAAATGATACTGTAAAGGTGCTATGACTGGTGTTTTTACTGGAATGCAGTTTAAAGGTTAAATTTAACATATATTGTATTTTTTTTAGTCTAACTAATAGACAAATAACTGAAGAGTGAATCATTCACATAGTTTCATTTGGAAATAATTTATCGTCACACAGTAAAATAGGCCTACATTCCTTCTCTTAACTAAAGAATTGAACATATAAAATATGAATTGAACATATTTTATTTTGTTTAGTCCAATTAACAGACTAGACTATATAAATATTAAACTGTTTTACTGAGAAATGAATCATTCACGTAGTTTCATTTGTAAATGAAAACATCATGTATCGTCACACACGGGGATAAATACAATCAAAAAGTCAAAACGTAATTGGCATAATTGTCAGGCGTTAAAAATAAATAGCCCTAACCAGGTATTGAAATAATAATAACCTATAATAAGAATAAATAATAAGTGATTTAGAGCTATCTACTTTTTTCTTTATTTGTGAATCGCTTAACCTAAATAACTTTATATATGCTATTTGGCATATATTTAGCAAATATTGTGAACTACAATTATGCCAATAAAGTTTTGACTTTATGATTGTATTAATGCCCGTGTGTGACCATACGATTTACAAATGGAACGTGAATGATTCACTCGACAATGAAACACTATATAGGTTATAATTAGACTAAAAATGAATATATGCCATATAGTATAATCAAAGCTTTCATGGCATGTCAGCATTTATCATTTAGATTCGGAATGTTAAGAGATCGAAATTAAGGGGGACATACTGAATATAAACGAATAATACATTTATTACAGAAAAAAAGGATCAATTAATGGATAAGACTTAAGGATGCATAAAATGTTTCTTGCAGGGCTATTTAATTTGAAGTACTTATATGTAATAAATTCTTGATAAACTTTTGAATGCTGTCTACATCGCGCACAGACATTCGCATATACAGCATTGCCTATTGTTAATATATAACTTAATATTGCATTAATTTCTATAACAATTAATAAAAACATTTCTTAACTCAAAATAAAAAATATTAATAAACCTATCTCTGATCCTGGGTTATGGTTACGCAGGTTTGTTTATGCATTAAACATAAGGATGTCGTTACCTCGACAAAATAATCTTGTGGCCACGACATAATATGACATTCCCAGGAATTAATATCTCGTGGCAATGACAAAAAGTAATATGACGTTCCTACGAATTCATTTGTGTGGCCACGACAAACATAAGTGAACCGAAGATGTCCCCTCCAGGTTACCATACCTTTTAGTTTGCAGCAATGTTTTCAGCCTGCTCCAGTCCAGTGCGTTACATGACTGCCCCCTACTGATCATGTCTTTCCTATGTCATTGTATTTTCCGTGTTCCTTTGGAATACACCGGCGTCACGCGAGACCACTTTACTTCCCGCGCGCATTTTAAATGGCCAGATCTGTATATAATCCAGATTTTCCACAGCGTTGATCAGTCTGTGTTTATTTAGACGTGGGACGCTGTAATGAGGCTCCAGGTGAGTCTCACAGTAAGAGCTGAGCAACTCAGATTTTCCTAGATTGAGCTTCTGTTGTTGTTGCACAACACTTTCAGCTTTGTATTCAGGAGTGCCAGTATAGTTTGTATTGACTTGGGCCCTCGGTAGAGATCGCCTTCGGGGAAGTGGGAGCGGGCGTTGGTTTGTCTCCCTCAGTAGAGATTGCGTTTGGGGGAGTGGGTGTTGGTTTGTCTCCCTCCGTAGAGATTGCGTTCGGGGGAGTGGGAGTGGGTGTTGGTTTGTCTCCCTCAGTAGAGATTGCGTTCGGGAGAGTGGGTGTTGGTTTGTCTCCCTCAGTAGAGATTGCGTTTGGGGGAGTGGGTGTTGGTTTGTCTCCCTCAGTAGAGATTGCGTTTGGGAGAGTGGGTGTTGGTTTGTCTCCCTCAGTAGAGATTGCGTTTGGGGGAGTGGGTGTTGGTTTGTCTCCCTCCGTAGAGATTGCGTTCGGGAGAGTGGGTGCGGGTGTTGGTTTGTCTCCCTCAGTAGAGATTGCGTTCGGGAGAGTGGGAGCGGGCGTTGGTTTGTCCCCTTCAGTAGAGATTGCGTTCGGGGGAGTGGGAGCGGGTGTTGATTTGTCCCCTTCAGTAGAGATTGCGTTCGGGAGAGTGGGTGTTGGTTTGTCTCCCTCAGTAGAGATTGTGTTTGGGGGAGTGGGTGTTGGTTTGTCTCCCTCCGTAGAGATTGCGTTCGGGAGAGTGGGTGCGGGTGTTGGTTTGTCTCCCTCAGTAGAGATTGCGTTCGGGAGAGTGGGAGCGGGCGTTGGTTTGTCCCCTTCAGTAGAGATTGCGTTCGGGGGAGTGGGTGCGGGTGATGGTTTGTCCCACTCAGTAGAGATTGTGTTTGGGGGAGTGGGTGTTGGTTTGTCTCCCTCCGTAGAGATTGCGTTCGGGAGAGTGGGTGCGGGTGTTGGTTTGTCTCCCTCAGTAGAGATTGCGTTCGGGAGAGTGGGAGCGGGCGTTGGTTTGTCCCCTTCAGTAGAGATTGCGTTCGGGGGAGTGGGTGCGGGTGATGGTTTGTCCCACTCAGTAGAGATTGTGTTTGGGGGAGTGGGTGTTGGTTTGTCTCCCTCCGTAGAGATTGCGTTCGGGAGAGTGGGTGCGGGTGTTGGTTTGTCTCCCTCAGTAGAGATTGCGTTCGGGAGAGTGGGAGCGGGCGTTGGTTTGTCCCCTTCAGTAGAGATTGCGTTCGGGGGAGTGGGTGCGGGTGATGGTTTGTCCCACTCAGTAGAGATTGATTTCTGGGGACCTCCTCTTTGAACATGGCCCTTTGAATCATCCTAACCTCCCCCCCCATTACGGTCCCCCTGGTTGTATTAATCTTGAGTTCAGGTCTTTTGCTAAATGTTTCTTTACAGAATGGACAGCAATAGGTCTGTGTGTTTGTCCAGCACTTGTTGAGGCAGGTTCTGCAGAAGTTGTGTCCACATGGAGTGGTGACTGGATCAGTGAACACATCCAGACAGATCGAGCACTTGAGCTCCTCATTTAGTGCACCACTGGAGGATGCCATGACTGAAAAGGTAAGTTATGACAATATATATTATCTACATTTCTGGATAATTCCAATAAGTCTACTATTTTCATGCACAGGGTGAAAGTTTAGTTGGTCAGCACGTAGCCCCTGCTGGTTGATTCTATGGCCAAACACTATCAAACAGTAATTCACAAGTAGCCCTGTATACTGAAAAATATATATTTTTCCATGCTACCTATAAAGTGTTATGTAATTATAGATGTATAGTGCTCACGAAAAAAGATGACAACATGTAGTTTGTGTATTTATAGTTGTCTTGCATAAGTCAAGCAACTGCCACTGAGATGAATGTGAATGCAACAAATAGCTTTTTTCAGGATTTATAGACTTTGTCTTTTGATAATGATTAACTTGTTAATCATTGTTAATCAGTGTTTTCCCCTGGATATTCTGTTTTATAGGCTACATGAGTAGGTACAAATTCATTAAAATGTTATATAAATAATTTGTAACTAAATGCTCTTGCATCAGTTATTCCAAATCTGTAACTGCAAGGCTACTCCACCACAGGCAGAGCAGCACATCAGAAGGTTATTCATAGAAAACATCACAGAATATATGTATCCCATACAGCAGGAGTGTCCAAACTACGGTCCACAAGGGATTTTTAAAAATTATACGAATTTGCAGAGGTGGGAAAACTATGGGCATTTTCATATGGCCCGTGAGGCAGTTGGTCCAAAATGGCTAGTTTGATGCAATATTAGTAAAATTCAATAGATGGCACTGCAGTATGTAGTGTGGTATATAACCCCAGATTTCGCACTGTTCTGACGCAGCCACACTAGTCATGCCACGGCGATATTACTGCGCCTGCTTCGGCCATGTTATGGCAGCAAACTTTTCCGCCGGTCTTAGTACACGATATAACTGCAGAAGAGTCAAGTTTTAAAAAGGACAAATACCGAAAATCGTTGGTCATTTTTGAACGCGATGCTATTGGTCTAATAGGATTCAATGATCTATGCTAAGCCTAAAAGTGAGGGAGAACGGCTAAATGGATTTCAAAATGGTAAAAATCATCTTATTAACTCTGGGGAAGTTGGAGAATGAGCCTATTTCCAAAAAAGTGGATGAATGAATGGAATTGCATTCGTGATTGCAAAGATGCTTCCAGAAACAAATTATTACACCTAAAGTGGGCAAATGAATAAAACTGTGAAAATACTTGTAAGATATTATGTTGAATAAGTGATTCTTACGTTTTATTAATTCTTATGATTCTTGACTTTTTTAAATCAGACAGTCTGATTCAGACCCTCTCTTCTGAAAAACTCCAACATGAACAACGATGTGCAAGTGCAACTTCTCAATTCAAACTAAACTGAAGCATCGGGAAACACTGAATACCTTATAAAGCGTAAACACAGCCTGTACTACACAAAGCACAGCAGAAAGACATTTTGGCAATCAACTTGTAATGTTTCTGCTGGCGTGTATGTTCAAATGAACCTTTTAAACAGTCTTCCTGCTGTGCATACAACATATCTTACGGTACCACCGTATGGACGATACTACTGTTAAAAAATGCAATTGCACCGCTGGTATTTTTTTACTTTAGTATCGCAGTGCTACCGTAGTACCGGTATATCGTGCAACCCTAGTAGGAGAACAAATGGCTTCTGACGGGCACTGTAATTTCGTGGGGACAAATTTCTTGTTTTATCTTGCAAATATATGCTTGCTTTCTTCTTCACATTTTTATGAAAATGGATGCAGTATTTATTTTCTAGATTATAACTTGTGTTTTTTATCATCTGAAACAAGTTGCAATTTCCAAGGCGACTTAAAGCAATCAAGCACAAATCACGCACATTAGACTTTGTGATGAATGAGGAAGGGCAAGTGAGTTGTGCATTTTCCTGTAACACTGCCGCTAGTTTCAGTTTCGATTTAAATATTTAGGCTGGGTGTTTATAAGAAATGTTCACAGTGAATGCCACTATAATTTGTGTTTCTTTTTTACTTATATTTATGTTCCTTTTTCTGTTCTGAACACTGCTAAATTTATGGATTTTTTTTTTTAGTGGAGTGAGGGGAATGTAGATACATCTGTGTAACGTGTGTAAATGTTTTGTTTATTTTACATTATTTCTAAATGAAATTATAAATGTGTCTTATACATCAATTGACTTCTACAATAATGAAACCTATCTGTGTGTCATAAAGTGCTCATAAAAAAATGGTATAAGAATTGAACTGCTATGAATGTACAAGTATACATACAGAACAGTAGTTAATCAAAGCTTAATTTGTCATAAACACATTATGTGGCCCCTCACTTAATGTGGAAAACTTGATGTGGCCCTCAAGTCAGAAAGTTTGCAACATATTTCAAATATATTTTGACCACAAAATTATATTTTTTTGCCATAAGGGGTCAATCATGTTTTTCAAATAAATACTGTAACCCAACAAATAAAGATCCTCTGAACATCAGATGTTGTTTTTATTATATAAAGCAGTTTTAACAGCCCTTGGTTATTTTGTCTGTAGTTCAAGTAGTCTACTTCCTGTTTCTGAAGTCTCTAAAGTTTATAATAACATTCTACATCAAACTTTTAATAAATTTAAATACTGCTTCTAATAATACAGCTTCCTAAATACTGAACAAATTTTTACATGTTTACATGTCACTTACCTGTGAGTGAATATCAGATGTGATCAGTAGTTTTAGAGTTTGAAGCTTCCAGTTCATCTGTTTTCACCTTCACTGAAATCATGTAGTCACCTGCAGTCTTACAATAGCCTCGCCCATAACACGACAGTGGAACAGTTCCAAATTCATTCCTGGTGGTGAGTGAAGAATGTGATACATTTTTAGGTCCTTTTTTGACAAGAGAAGTGGCAAATATCGAGTTATCAAAGTTTTAACGTACAAATAATAATCATTCTAGCAACTGCTTGGTATGGTAGTCTGCAAATTTGCAAAGGTTGGATGTAGCAAGTAATCATCCTTGTTATTGCTAACTTCAAAACAAACATTTTATGAATCCCAAATGCATATAATTAAACGGCTCATAGAAAGGTTAACACTAGTGAAAAAAGAAGAGTAAAAAAAGTTCTTAAGACAATGTGTCTTTTATGCAGTAAGAATAATAAAACTTTTTTGTTATTTAAATCAAAATGTTCTCACTGTATGAGTGTAAACGTCACGATCCAGAAGCTCAAAACTGCAGTTTAAATTTCAGCTGTCATTTTGGCGGTCAGTCTGAGGAAAGTCGGCAGTTTTTTTGAGCTAAGAAATGTGAGTATTGATTTTGTTTCATTTTCATGTTGATTTGAATAATACAATATCTTTCTTTTGTGTGATTTTTACCACAGGCACTACATATATATATTCCTACAATATAAAGTGTGCTTTTTGTTTTCTCTGGACAGTGTGAGAAAATGATGCGTGAGTCCCGATTCTCCAGAGATGTTTTTCCATACTGATGTCACAATTCACCTGTCACTTCTTGTCTTTTGCCTTGCACTGTTTGTCATTTGGTTTCTCCCTCTGTCTTCCCCCGTCTGTTTGTGATCAGTTGGTTTAGTCCTTGTTTAGTCATTATCTGTATCACCTGTCTTTGATTATTAGTCATCTGTGTCACCTGTGTTCTATCATTAGTTACCCTTTATAAGTCGTTTGCCCTTTTGTGTCATTGTGTCGTCTTAAAGTTAGGTTGTGGATGTTTATTTGGTTTCCCTGTCTGTCACTTGGAAATAAATACGTTCTTTGGATTTACTCCTGGCTCTTGGACTTTCACTATAGCTCTGTGTCACCCAGCAACCCTGACAGAAGACGACACCAAATTAAAGATGGCTGAGGACCGGTTATGGGGACTACGGCAGAGTGGTCGGACATTGGAGAGGTATGTGGAGGAGTTCATTGAGCTTTCCCATCAGGTGAGCTGGCCCGACGCCTGTATCAGCATTGTGTTTCTGTTGGGGCTGGACCAAGACATGATTCGCTGCGATCTTCCTACCTGTCAATTCCCTTTGATCGAGCTAGTCAATCTCATTCTGTTTTTAAATGGGTCTGATTTCGAAGTTGAAGAAATTGATCACATCAGTCCGATTAAGTCTTATCATCCAGCCCCCTCAGAAGCAAAACACATCGCGTCAGCTCACCCAACGCCAAGAACCTCCACATACCCCACCAATGGTCCCGGCCACCTGCCAACCCAGAGACACCCCAAGATGTCCAGCCTTCCTGATCCTCCGCTGGTCTTGTCCAGCCTTCCTGAGCCTCCGCTGGTTCCGCCCAGCATTCCTGATCCTCCACTGGTCCCGTCCAGCCTGCCTGAACCTCCGCTGGTCCCGCCCAGCCTTCCTGATCCTCCGCTGGTCCTGTCCAGCCCTCCTGGACCTCCGCTGGTTCCGCCCAGCCTTCCTGATCCTCCGCTGGTCTTGTCCAGCCCTCCTGAACCTCCGCTGGTTCCGCCCAGCCTTCCTGATCCTCCGCTGGTCTTGTCCAGCCCTCCTGAACCTCCGCTGGTTCCGCCCAGCCTTCCTGATCCTCCGCTGGTCCTGTCCAGCCTACCTGAGCCTCCGCTGGTTCCGCCCAGCCTTCCTGATCCTCCGCTGGTCCTGTCCAGCCTTCCTGATCCTCCGCTGGTCCTTTCCAGCCTTCCTGAAAACCCGCTGGTCCAGTCCAGCCTTCAAGAGCGCCCTCCAGTGACCGCGCCGCCACAGCGCCCTCCAGTGACAGCGCCGCCAGAGCGTCCTCCAGAGCCCGCTCCTCAAGAGCGCCGTCCAGAGCCCGCTCCTCAAGAGCGCCGTCCAGAGCCCGCTCCTCAAGAGCGCCGTCCAGAGCCTCAGCTGGTCCCGTCCGGCCGTCCAGAGCCTCAGCTGATCCCGTCCTGCCGTCCAGAGTCTCAGCTGATCCCGGCCAGCCTTCCAGAGCCTCCCCCCTATGAACTGCTGAATTTCCCAAAGAAAATTTTGGGGGGGGGGGCTATATACCCCGAGTCCACGTGGCCTGGCCGAGGACCGAGGCCAGGGCCACGGGGACTGCTCAGCCACGGCCACCTAAACTACCTGTCCGGCCATGGCCTCCTGACCCACCATGGCCACCTGAACTGCCTGTCTGGCCGTGGCCTCCTGACCCACCATGGCCACCCGAACTACCTGTCCGGCCGTGGCCGCCTGACCCGCCATGGCCGCTCGAACTGCCTGTCCGGCCGTGGCCGCCTGACCCACCATGGCCACCCGAACTGCCTGTCCGGCCGTGGCCGCCTGACCCGCCATGGCCGCTCGAACTGCCTGTCCGGCCGTGGCCGCCTGACCCGCCATGGCCGCTCGAACTGCCTGTCCGGCCGTGGCCGCCTGACCCGCCATGGCCGCTCGAACTGCCTGTCCGGCCGTGGCCGCCTGACCCGCCATGGCCACCCGAACTACCTGTCCGGCCGTGGCCGCCTGACCCGCCATGGCCGCTCGAACTGCCTGTCCGGCCGTGGCCGCCTGACCCGCCATGGCCGCTCGAACTACCTGTCCGGCCGTGGCCGCCTGACCCGCCATGGCCGCTCGAACTGCCTGTCCGGCCGTGGCCGCCTGACCCACCATGGCCGCTCGAACTGCCTGTCCGGCCATGGCCGCCTGACCCGCCATGGCTTCCTGTTCCGCCCTGGAGGCCTTCCCAACTCAGCAAGGTCCTGCTCCGTAACAGCCTCCAGGGCGCCCGCCCCCCCTCCCCGGTGTTTCCATCACGACGCGAGACGCGCCTACCGGGAGGGGGAGGTACTGTCACAATTCACCTGTCACTTCTTGTCTTTTGCCTTGCACTGTTTGTCATTTGGTTTCTCCCTCTGTCTTCCCCCGTCTGTTTGTGATCAGTTGGTTTAGTCCTTGTTTAGTCATTATCTGTATCACCTGTCTTTGATTATTAGTCATCTGTGTCACCTGTGTTCTATCATTAGTTACCCTTTATAAGTCGTTTGCCCTTTTGTGTCATTGTGTCGTCTTAAAGTTAGGTTGTGGATGTTTATTTGGTTTCCCTGTCTGTCACTTGGAAATAAATACGTTCTTTGGATTTACTCCTGGCTCTTGGACTTTCACTATAGCTCTGTGTCACCCAGCAACCCTGACAACTGACAGTTGGTGGCGGTAATTTACTATTTTGTAGTTTAAGATCCACTGTATATTAAACGAAGCAGCAACAGCATTTGAAAGGAGTTCATACAGTTCTCAGTTTAGAAGAAACCAAGTTTGAAAATGGTGTGTTTAGTTGCTGGATATTATAGGGACATGTCTACTAATATCTACACCCATGCTTTTAATTGACAAAAGCCAGTTTCTTAATAACATCATCCTCCAGGAAGTGGTGTCATTTTGGAGGGAAAACCACAGCACAGGCATCAGTAAGTCTTATCAATAGATATTTGTCTTAATTTGTGATTTAAGCACAAAAAATAGAGAGGCGTTATAAGAAAGTAATATTTAGGATAATGCCCTTTTGTGTGCTGTCAATCCCTTGCTGAGTAATGACTAACTTTTGAGCAACTTTTCTTGTCACATTCATGGCAAGTGGAAGTGCCTTGTCTTGAACAGAACATATTTCTGAACATTTCCTGTTTCCTGTTATTATTATAGGAATGTAAATCTTAATTACAGCACGTAATTTTATTTTAAGATTTGTACGTTCATCTGTCATTCTGACTGACAACTATGTCAAGTCATGTCACCTTTATTTATATAGCGCTTTTAATAATACAGATTGTGTCAAAGCAACTGCACAGTATTTAAACAGCACAATAGTGTGTAAGTAACGCATTATTGTAAACAATCAATTTAAAGGCAGTTCATCAATGAATTCAGTGATATCATCGTCAGTTCAGTTCAAATAGTATACGATATCGCTGGAAAGTGTCCCCAACTAAGCAAGCCAGAGGCGACAGCGGTAAGGAATCAAAACTCCACAGGTGACAGAGATGGAGAAAAAAACCTTGGGAGAAACCAGGCTCAGTCGGGGGACCAGTTCTCCTCTGGCCAGACCAAACCAGCAGTTTTATGTGAACCAAAACCAGGATTTTTCACAGATTATGTTATCTGTTATATATAAAAATGGACTTTTGGCAATTTAGTGAGTCAAAACAGAGGGAAAGGAACTTAGCTTGATGGAAATTAGTCAAATATCATACAGTAATTCACAAGTAGCCATGTATACTGACGAAATATTTCTTTCCATGCAACATATAAATTATGTAATTATAGATGTATAGTTCTCATGAAAAAAAGATGACAACATGTAGCTTGTGTATTTATTGGTGTCTCGCATAAGTCAAGCAACTGCCACTGAGATGAATGGGAATGCAATGGACTGCTGTTATTCAGGAATTATAGACTGTCTTATCTCTTGATAATGATTAACTTGAGAGCCCAAATGAGATACAAAAGGACAATGTTTTCCCTGGTTTTGTTATGAGCAGGGGCATAGCACCAAATTCTGGGCCCTGTACCCTCTCAATGTCAGTGGGCCCCCTACACATGCCATTGTACGATGCGGGTTAGCAAAATGAAAATTCAATTTTGAATGATTTTTTTTTATTATTATTATTTGAATATAAACAAGCACAAATAGTGTTTAAATCTATAATCAAATTAGATTATAATAATTCTGATTAGTTCAAATAAGTTCTTTCATTCACCACCTGAATTGATGCTTATGCCTGCTTGTGCTCAAATACCCACGGAGTCAGCTCTGCTGTCTTCAGTAGGCAATAGGACACACATTGAATCAAAAGGCTTACTTAAGGTAAACAACTCACAATTAGGAAGCAAGGGGGGAGCTTGCCCTTTTTAGCAATGATCTCACCTTGTCTTTCCTCATTTCTGCTCTCAGTCTCAGCCTCATCTCCAGAAGAGCAGCCAGGACTGGCCAGTGCTGCTACTGCTGCTGTGTTGGAACCACTGGTTGTTTCTGAAACTGGTTAATGTTGGCAACCTGACGTTAGCTGGCCTGGCCCATAATTTACTTACAGCAACAAGCAGCCTGGTTGACAAACTAAGCTAAAGATTAGCATACATACATTACAGGGCTCGAAATTAACTTTTTTACTTGGTAGCACTGGTCCTCCCAACTTCAAAAAGTTAGGAGCATCCCAAAAAATTTAGGAGCACCCAATTTCTTTTTAGTTATAAGCCAATCTTGATTCTTAATGGCCAATTTTGATTAGCACACGTACATTTCGGAGATGTCTATTTGACGTCTGCATTTACATCTGCAAGGCATCTACAAGATGTAGTTTGTTCATCTGCAACGTCTATTGGACGTTTCCTATCAGATGTGAAAGAGACGTCTATTAGACGTCTTTAAGATGTTTGCGATTCAGAATGTGTGTAAAACTGACATCATACAGACGTCTGCCAGACGTTTGTACACAGCAGGTGCTTTCCAGATCAAGAGATCTTTAACAGACATCTTTCAGACGTATACAGACACAAAATATCTAATACAATGGCATTTCAACCTTTATACCATTAAAAGGGATAAATCAAGTATATAATTTCTTATATTAGTATTACTTAATTGTTTAGATTTTAAAAAGGCACATTAACTTCTTTCACATTTACACATGGATCGATAATTACATTAATTTGACCATAAACAGCTGAAAAAATGTATTGGAAATAAAAAAACCAAGGGGCGCTTTAGGAGCGCTGAAATATTACGGTTTCCCTTTTAATGACTGTACACAAATCAGCATTAACGCAGTTTTATCAGGCATGAAATGAAAATGCCAACGAAACGTTTCTGAGGACAGTCGGTTCCCTTCAGATACATTCATATGAAGACATCCGTGCAGCAATTTGACTTTGAAATGTGCAGTGCACATATTTATTCCATGGGTGTGGTAGTGGAGGGAAAAGTGGACCTGACTACCAAGGGCCCTGTCTAGGGAGAGGGCCCTTTGACTACCTGATGGACTATCGTAAAGGAAAGGACATCTGCAGGTCCTTAAAACTCCTTAATTTATTTGAATCAAATGTAAGGCCATAAAAAGTTATAAATATGTAAAATAGTATAAGAAAAGTCTTGATTATAAGTTTAAGAGACGGAAAGACGATTGCGATAGGGCTGGATAAATCTTAAAAAGGTAATGATGTCATTGAATAAATATGTGCACTGCACATTTCAAAGTCAAAACGCTGCACGGATGTCTTCATATGAATGTATCTGAAGGGAACCGACCCAACCTTAATATCCCTGTACAATTTAATAGTAATGACTTTATGAATTTATTTACTGATAAAATAGTCAACATCAGAGATACAATAACAAATGTAGATACTACAGCAACTGATACCTCAGCGTCAATCATTGACTTCAGTGTCATTCATTGTCAGTCATTCATAGAAGAAAAACTGCAGTTTTTTACAATCATAGAACGGGAAGATAAATATTAAATAAACTTATCATTGCATCTAAACCAACAACATGCCTATTAGATCCTGTACCCACTCTATTACTAAAAGAGTTGTTACGTGTAGCAGAAGAACCGCTTCTCAATATTATTAACTCATTGTTATCTTTAGGTCACGTCCCAAAACCATTCAAACTGGCCGTTATTAAGCCTCTTAATAAGAAACCACCGCTAGACCCAAGTGAACTGGCAAATTACAGACCCATTTCCAATCTTCCATTTATGTCTACAATTTTTGAAAAAGTTCTGTCTGCTCAATCGTGCTCCTTCTTGCAAAAAAAAAAAAATCTCTTTGAAGAATTTCAGATCAAGGCTGCGTCTCATTGCTAGTTTTACTTGATCTTAGCACTGCGTTCGACACTATAAATCATGACATACTCACAGCTCGATTACAAAGCTATACAGGTATTCAAGGGCAGGCTTTAAGATGGTTCAGATCATATCTGTCCAATCGCTACCACTTTGTTTATTTAAATGGGAGTCATCGCAGCTATCTCCTATTTTCAATGTACATGTTACACCTTGGTAATATTATAAGGAAATAAGGGATTAGTTTCCATACCAATATTATTGCTTGAAACAAAATTACTTTCAAGGACACATTTAATACATGGGCCAAGTAAGAATAAGGCAGCCGCACACCAGATGAGAAGTGCATTGCCGTGTCTACAGCTCACAGGTATTGCAGTCCAAAACTGCAAAAAGTAGTATTTCAGGAATTAACAAAGTTGTGTTGATGAGTTTAAAATAATGGTGTTTGACAAAAAAGAGCAAACTGAAAAAAAAAAAAATGTATGGCTATTATAAGCTCTCTATAAAAACAATACAAAAAATATATATGCTGAAAGAAGCACAATACAAAATCTTCCAGTTTAGGATGCAGTCATTATGTACAATGACAATAATTTTGGACAAATAAAATGTGATTTTATGAAAAAAAATATGCAATTGGAGCGCTGAGCTCAGTTCATGAACCCTTTAATATACATAGATATATGGATCATAGATCCACAGTGGGCCTGACTTTTCATCTTTATCATTGTGGCCAAAGAATGGAAAGAGTTTATCAGTGAAAGTCTGGCCAGTGAAAGAGTAGATATGAGAGCTGGAGCCCACATCATAAAAAGAGACCAGACCCTGCTCATAATCCACAAACACACCTACTATCTGCGGGTGTAGTCTCAGAAAAACAGTGACTTGGGGATCTTCACAGGTAATATATCGATTGTTTCTCTGACTCAAAGTCCAGAATCCATTTTTAGGAGACAATGTGATCTTTCCCTTCCTGTTAATGGATTCTCTGGCCACTCCGAAATACCACTCTCTACATTCTGCAGTTCCCACTTCATAGTAAAATCTGCCTGAGTTGAATCCCTCCTTTCCCAGGACACAAGGAGATTGGTCAAATCTCTTTGGATCTCTTTGGTTTCGGTGCACTGTAAAAAAAAGAAAAAAAAAAGGAATAATCTTGTCGTTTTCATTTGAAAAAAAAAAAAACAGGGTGATAATTAAAACAGTGTATATATTATTAAAGGGGTCATCGGATGCAAAACTAATTTTTACATTAATGTGTGTTGGCGGTTTGTGTACATAACCACCCTACAATGATAAAAACACACCCAGTTTTAATCTTACTTAAAGTAATATCCCCTTTTTAAAATCAGCTTCTTGTAAGTGTGACAACACACAGACAGAGGACGCTCCCAGGATAGTTGATTGACATGGGCGTCTTACCTTAGACCCGCCCTCACCGAGCTGAAACAGTCTGACTCCAATTGGACTCCTTGTTATTTCTAACTTATAACAAAAAAACTGAACAATGTCTAAATGTGACAAGGTGTACAGTAAACAAACTAAAAAAAAAAAAAACACATAACTAAATTTTTCTAAGCTGTCGACCCCAAAAAAAAAAAAAACGAGCGTTTAAGGACACAAATAGTTGTAGATGTCAGGGGATTTCACGTTGGGCCATTCAGTTGGATCATTTCTCCAACAAAAGGAAAGTAAGGAAAAGAAACACTGACATAGACCAATTCAAATGTTTTTTCTCAGTATATCTCCTCCTTTCAGGGTGGTGAAATAATTCTTTGACATGGTTAAAAATAATGAATGTTTACTGTTGTCGTTAAATTTCCCTCCAGTGGGTGTAGTTCTCAGAAAGAGTTCACAGTTCTGTGTTTCCTTGGCATGTTCACTGTACACCTTGTCACATTGTTCTGATTTTGTTATAAGTCAGAAATGACAAGGAGGCAGCTTCCTGCAATACAAAGTCAATAGAGAGAGTTGGATTGTTTTCCCCCCAGTGGCCGTGGTTTTTAGATTATGACGCGTGTCACTCTGTCTCTATAGGACATGGTGCTTTGATCAATCAGCAGTAGCTTTGCAGTGCAGAGACAACTTTTTTCCTACTTGAGCTGCCTGGCTGTATACAGTCTTTTAATAGTACAAAATAAAAAGTCAAAGTCAAATACAAACAAGCCTTACTTAAAATTACAGACTTTTATCAACTTAAAATAAATGAGCACATTTCACAAATAATATTACATTTGTTGCATCATAGTCAAAACAATTTAGGAGATTTTACAGGGGTCATCGAATGCCCAATTAACACAAGTTGATATGATTCATTAGGGTCTTAATGAGAAGTCTGTAACATACTTTGGTCCAACAACAGAACACCTCAATCAAAGACATCCTTGTCTTTCCCTGCAGCGGAGACAGTTCACAGCTCACTCAGGGTGGGTCTAAAGTAAGACGGTTGTGTCAATCAACTATTGTGGGAGTGGCCTTGGTTGGTGTGACGTTACACAGACAAGATGCTGAGAATGGCTTGAAAGTTTTTTTTTTTTTTTTTTTTTTTAATACCACTGGGTAGATTTTTATCATTTAAGGATGGTTTTTAACTTTAATTGGATAGTCCTAAAATATATCTACAAATGCTTAGTTGAGAATGCCTACTAATAGTCTGCTGAATGTAAACTTTAGATTAGTTGACACACAGCAGATGCACAACTAATGTTTAGTTAACTATCAACAGATAACAAACTAGTGATTTTGGTAAAAATGAGATGGTTAAGTAATTATTCATTTGATGCATTTGAGGCTCTTAAGTAAGGATGATATAATATGCTGTTGATCATATGTTGACATGACTGTAGACTATCAACTGACAGAATAATTGTAATAAATTGGTAGACAATTTAGAAGATGGTAACACAATTTACAGAAAGTTAGCTGACTATTAGTTAATAACATGTTGAAAAAGACATACTGACAGTCAACATGCACTTTTTGTAAAATCTATAAATTAGAAACTAACATGCACTTTATAATCTACAGGAAGTTAGTTGAATGTATGTTGCTTGTCTGTTGAAACAATCAGGGTTCGAAATTAACACCCGCCAACCCGCCAAATGCGGGTTAAAAATCATTTTGGCGGGTACTGATAAAAACTTACCAGCCAGTTTGGCCGGTGATGCATGAGCCAAGCATGCAAATCATGTCAGAGACGCTCTGGGTCGTTTGTCCCCTCCGTCCTACATTTCGCATGAACACTAGCCTACACTACGGGTGATGTTTTAGATACCTATTGGCAGCAGCACGCAGATACTGTATGCTTCGGTTAGCGGGTCCAATCGACGACGAGAGCGCGAAAATACAAACAAGAAATAGGAAATATCGGACGAGCAAAGAGGACTGAGCTGGACAGCGAAATAAGCTCAAATCAAAATGCTGCGGTGGTTAGGACAGACGTCAGGATCAGGAAGAGGTGAGAAGAGGAAAGAGGCAGAAGATGAAAATTTTGACAGATCGTGCAAAACAAAGCCTGACTGACGTTTTCAACTAACCCGCCTGCAACTCGGACCGCAAAAGAAAAAAAGTAAATTGTACCCGACCAGCTTCCTGACCCGCATGTTTAATATTTGCGACTGACACCAGCGATTATATGCAGCTGCGGTGGAGATGCTTTCACTGTCAAACATCATTTGGCATTAAGTAATTTTGTCAAAAGAAATTTTCGTGATTACAAGAAAAATACAGATTGTTCTTGTTGTGATTTATTTTGTCTTTCCTTTATACAGATTTAAAAAGTTTCATTTTCGAAGTAGGCTACTCTAAATTATGTCAGTGATTCTCCGATGTTAATATGACCAAGAGTTATTTTATTTCGATCTACAGTGTAATAAAAGTTCAGAAAAAGATTAGCCTATAGCCCTAAATATATAGGCTATAGCTGTAACGTATCTGGTCTTCCCTGTCATCATGAACTCTTGCACCACACTTCATGGACTACAATCCCCATAAGCCACTGCACCAATCACTGCACACATCTGTTCCTCATTTCCCACTGATCTGATTGCTGCAAACACCTGTTTCACATTTACTGACTGCATTTAAGCCACTCTCACACACAGCCACCTTGCGAAGTCTAATTGTTCCAATGGTCATTATTCTAAGCGTGTTTCTCTGGATTGGATTGCCTGTGTATGACTCTGGACTGTGTACCCCGTTTTTGATTCCTGCTGCCTGCCATTTGCGACCACTGCTTGATTATTGAACTGTTTCCCGGATTACCTACGTTGTTCCTGTTTCCTGGCGTTTACTCCTGCTTGTTGACTATTCTAATAAAGCCTTGCAAATGGATCCGCACGTCTCTGACTCCTCCTTGTGACAGAAGACTTCGCCACACCCGGATCCAGCGGCTTTATTCAACCACCAGCATCACAACATGGACCCAGTCGACCAACTTCTGCTCCTCCGACAGGAAGATCTTCCCATTGAGGATTATTTACTACAGTTTCGTAGGTTATCACTTCAAGTACCTTTGTATGATGAAGTATGGCTGAGGGACTTATTCCGCTTTGGACTCAATGAACCCATTAAATCGCTGTTGCCTGGAGGGGAATTTAAGTGTTCGGTGGAGGACTTTATGAATTATGCGTTGGTGTTATGCGGCTCTCCGCTTACTGTGAGAGCTCTAGAAGAGCTACAGCACAAGAGGTCTGCTAGCCCAGAACCACAGCAGCCACACTTTACCACGGGGTGGAAAAGGCTAATTTCTAGCGTGGAGGACCCACCGCTGCTGTCGGTTCGAGCAGCTGGTCTCCCAACCAGCCCTCCAGTGACTGCGCCGCCAGAGCGCCCTCCAGTGACTGCGCCGCCAGAGCGCCCTCCAGTGACTGCGCCGCCAGAGCGCCCTCCAGTGACTGCGCCGCCAGAGCGTCCTCCAGTGACTGCGCCGCCAGAGCGCCCTCCAGTGACCGCTCGCTCAGAGCCTGCTCTTCCAGAGTCTCCGCTGGAGACGCCCAGCCCTCCTGAATCTCCGCTGGGGTCGTCCAGTTCTCCAGAGCCCGCTCCTCAAGAGCGTCGTCCAGAGCCCGCTTCACAAGAGCGTCGTCCAGAGCCCGCTTCACAAGAGCTCCGCTCCACTCCGCTGGTTCAGCCCTGCCTTCCAGACACTCCGCTGGTTCCGCCCAGCCTTCCAGACACTCCGCTGGTTCAGCCCTGCCTTCCAGAGACTCCGCTGGTTCTGCCAAGCCTTCCAGAGACTCCGCTGGTTCCGCCCAGCCTTCCAGAGACTCCGCTGGTTCCGCCCAGCCTTCCAGAGACTCCGCTGGTTCTGCCCAGCCTTCCAGAGACTCCGCTGGTTCAGCCCAGCCTTCCAGAGACTCCGCTGGTTCAGCCCTGCCTTCCAGAGACTCCGCTGGTTCCGCCCAGCCTTCCAGAGACTCCGCTGGTTCAGCCCCGCCTTCCAGAGACTCCGCTGGTTCCGCCCAACCTTCCAGACAATCCGCTGGTTCAGCCCTGCCTTCCAGAGCCTCCGCTGGTTCCGCCCAGCTTTCCAGAGACTCCGCTGGTTACATCCAGTCGTCCTGAGATTCCTGTCTGCCCGGTTCTGGTCACGGAGCTCAAGCATGGACTGTTCCCACCCACCCTCCCTGCTGCTCCAGTCCTGCCACCTCTGTCTCCTGATAGTCCCTCTACTCACCCCCATCCCACCTTCGTGGCAGAGGACTTGCCGTGGGACTGCCAGTCGCCATCGGTGTCCAGACTGAAGGACCCCTCACCATCACCTCCAGTCTCAGAGTCCTGGACTCCACCTCGGTCCTCCGACCCTGCGGCTCCACCCCGGCTCTGTGCTCCCTCGTCTCCGTTGTCGGCCGTCGGCCCAACAGCTCCTCCGGGCTCCATCGTCTCTCCGGCTCCGCCCCGGTCAGTCGTCACCCCACCTTCGCCTCTGGACTCTACTCCTCCGGCTGCGCCTCGTCACTCCGTCCTGCCGGCTCTGTGGACCTCCTCCCTCCCGTGGGCACAGCCTCGATCCTCTGTCACTCCGGCTCCGCTGCGTACCTCCGGACCTCCATCTCCGCCGGGGTCGCCAGAGCCTTGGGTTCCGCCTTGGCCCTCCGGATCCTCTGTGTCGCCCAGGACCATCGACTCTCCGGTTCCGCCTCGGGCTCCACCGGCTCTACCTCCGTCGGTCGGCCCCATGCAGGAGCCAACCCTTCCTCCTCCATGGCTTCTCCCTCCGTCGGCTTCGCCTCATTTCGTGGTTCCAGTACCACTACATGGACCTGGCCCTCCATCCCTCCCCCTGTTCCGCCTCCGCTCCACCACCCTCAAGATGGTTAAGGTGGTTAGAGCGTCTGGAAGCCGCTCCTTGCGGAGGGGCTATGTAACGTATCTGGTCTTCCCTGTCATCATGAACTCTTGCACCACACTTCATGGACTACAATCCCCATAAGCCACTGCACCAATCACTGCACACATCTGTTCCTCATTTCCCACTGATCTGATTGCTGCAAACACCTGTTTCACATTTACTGACTGCATTTAAGCCACTCTCACACACAGCCACCTTGCGAAGTCTAATTGTTCCAATGGTCATTATTCTAAGCGTGTTTCTCTGGATTGGATTGCCTGTGTATGACTCTGGACTGTGTACCCCGTTTTTGATTCCTGCTGCCTGCCATTTGCGACCACTGCTTGATTATTGAACTGTTTCCCGGATTACCTACGTTGTTCCTGTTTCCTGGCGTTTACTCCTGCTTGTTGACTATTCTAATAAAGCCTTGCAAATGGATCCGCACGTCTCTGACTCCTCCTTGTGACAATAGCAGTGGCGGCTCCTGACAAATATCTCTGGGGGGGCAACTGTTCCGATTTTGGCAAAGATAACCGCTTTAATGGGTAAAATTATGATAAAATTCAGATAGCCAACTTTACAGCATTACATTGCATTGTTTGATTTGGTTTCCCTGTTCCTAGATGGCAACATCAGGCATGAATTGTACAAACTGTACAGTATTTTGAATAGCTATATTAAATTTATCGCAATGGTCTCAAATACACTGAAACACTTCCACCATGGCCATCAAGAGACACATTGTCATCAACTAGTTTGCCCTCTAAGAGTAAAAAAAAAAAAAAAAAAAAAAAAAAGCCATACTGCTTTACAATTAAAGACTTTTTATTTCTCATATTAAAACTGTAATTAATCAAATCTTTCCAGAACATATTCAGTATAAATTTGGCTGCCAATATGCAATCAATACAACTATTTAAAATTCAACATTTGGAGAATACAACATAACATACAAGGCCATAACCAGGGTTTGAAAATTAGTGAGGTGTTAAGAATTGTGCTATAATAACACCCACAAATGCACTACATATAGCCTAAACTTCAAAATAGACAGACATGTAGATGATTGTGAAAGATTTTTTATTCAGTATAATGTTTTACATGGAAAGTTCGTTTTTTTTTTAGCTGAGGGAATTTTTATTTTATAACAAGTTATAAAAATAACGTTAGAATAATGACACTGACATAAAACTAACGTTCAACTTTCCACTTTATAAACGTCCCAAAGTGTCACACTAAATTGGACAAACGAGTCAAAAAACACGTATAATAGGTGGATCTGGCAACATACGGAGGCCGCTGCACCCGCGCTCTCACTCAACGCGTTCTCAAGCCCCTTTCACTGCGCTAGCTTCTCGCAGCAAACACTCATGTGATATGAGGTGGTTTAAACGGCTAAATAATCATTCGAAGAGCTTGACATTTTATTTTTGAATATAAAAAATGACCGAGGTCCGGACCTCGGTGACCTCATAGCTGGCTACGGCCGTGATAACATAAACAATTCACCATTTAATAACACACATCACTTGTATTGAAATTTTGCTCGCTTCTCTTTTAAGCAGGCAAAGTGATCAATTACCCTCTCATTAAAATCAGGCATGTTCCTGACAAGTTCCCTCTCCATTGAAAGCATGGCCGATGCATTCAGACGTCTCGCTACGCATGCGTGCTGTACATCTTCGAGCACGCATCAGTGCGTATTACGAAATCACGTTGGGGCGAGCCCTCCCGGTGCCCATTGAAATGCATTGTAGGGTTCAAAATTTGAAAAAAAAAATCTCACAATATAACTCTATGAGACCGGCTGGGGCGATTTTCAATCTGACTGAGATCGCCCCAAGGGGGCGGGGTTTTAGGTTGGAAAGTGACATTCAGGCTGTTGATTGTACCGTAATATGCAGACTAGGACTAGCAATATAAGAGTCTTTTTCTCCTCTCTTTTTTCGTGTGGCTCAAGGAGGGCGATACACTATCGCCCACCATGGGCCAGCCGCCCCTGGGCTATAGACTACAAGCTAATTCCCTTTTTCTTAACTTTTAACTTTTTCTAAAAATTATCGAGAATATTAAATCAACCTAATAGGCTAGGTTAACGAATTTTCTTAGACAAACATAAGGAATGCACTTCAAAACGAAATTTTCATATAGATATTCAGGAATCACGAATATGACAAAATAATATTATTTTATATATATGAATAGTTATATCAAATGAATAAGGAAATTATACTGCTTTGAACTTAAGTAATGTTTAATTTTGTTCCCTCTCTGGAAATGTAAAGAAAAAATACAGTTTTTACTTGGAATTCGTTTTTAATCCCTGGATTTAAACAAGCATATATGTGAGATAATTTATATATATTATTGCTTTAATAAACGTTTAAAAATAGTGCTAGAAATTTTATTTTTAATTTTAATAATTTTAATTAAGGAAAATAACCAGACCTAGGCATTTGAAAAATGTGTCTAATAATTCCAAAGAAAGAAGTATTGGACATAATCAAAATATTCTAGACATTTATTAGGAATACCATTTTCTTAACAATTAAGATGCTGCAATTGTTTATCCAGTCTAATCGAAGTGTGCGTCTCTGCCTCGACTTTCCCAACAAAAATCATACATGAACATAAAACTGACATTACTAAGCTATATGCGTTTAAAAGTAGCCTTTAAAAATGGTACAAAGGCATTGCTCAGTTCAACGTGTTGGAAATCGGGCATTTTGTCCCGCCTCAGCATTTATTCAACACTTAATAACGCTCAACATTCAAAAGGTAAATATTATTCAGCCAATAATGTGTAGGTCTATGTATTTCATAGAAAATTGTGTCTAGTACTATATAAATTACAAAGGTTTAATTGGCATTTAATTGGCCGTTATTTCAAACGACCCGACCGACCGCGACCCGAATATCATTAAAAATATTTTTGACTCAACCCACGCATCACTGATGGGGACCAGTAATTTTAAAATCGAGGCAGCAAAGCATTTCCATCCAACTTGGAAATGATGAAGATGTATAGTTAAGTTTATAACAGTTTATAACTGTAGTTTGTTGTGTGTATTGCACTTTCTGTGCGTTTTTCATGCACTGTTAATAAAATGACCAAATTTTCATTCAGAGGCATTCATAATCTCTTATTTTCACCACGCAAAAATTTGTCTAATGGAAATTCTGATTGGCTGGTACAGTAACTTCAAAAAGTTACCAGCCACTTTGGCTGGTGATCAAAAAAGTTAATTTCGAACCCTGGAAACAATGTTGTTGAATGTCAACTGATGCACTGTTGACATGCAACTAAATGAATACTGATAACTAGTAGAGTGTCAACAGATGGACCATCGAAATAAAGTGTTACCAAGGAGGGTTATGTTAACACACTGCCAACACACATTTAAGTTCAAACAACGTGTAAAAGTGAGTTTTGCATCCGATGACACCTTTGAATTACTTATTCAAATAGATTCCATTAAAAAAGCCTTAAAAACGTAAGTTAGTAAGTAGATGGCTCATACCATTCTTGATGTCAGCATATTGAACTCCTTGTCCATAGTCAGGCAGATCAAGATATGGACTAACTGTATTCTCATCAGGAATCACAACCACTAAGAAAGATCAGAGAATGTCAATGTCAAGATGAAAATACAAAAAAACTATGTTGTATGTTATGTATGATCAAATTAGGGCTGTCACTGTAGAAATGTAAAGCAGAGAAGCACATCCAGACATTACCTCCATACTGCCGAATCCTCTTCAACACTGGACACAAATAACAATAATGATTATGAATAAAATATATCTTTTTTTTTAAGCTAATTAATTTTTTTATTTATTTTTTTATTTTTTTTGCCTGATTGTTTTCACTTGTTGCTCATTACCCCTTCCTATATAGCCTAAGCCTTGTGTTTTCGCTGACATGTTGCAAATTCTTGTTTGTGTTACATTAGTGAGTGGTGAATAAGCACACCCCCGGAGCAGTGGGCAGCCATTTTTGCTGCTGTTCTGTGCCTTGCCCAAGGGTCTTGCCTCAGTCGTGTTATTGAGGGTGAGAGAGAGTGCTGGTCATTCACTCCCCCCACCTACAATCCCTGTCAGTACCCAGACTCAAACCCCACAACCTTTGGGTTATAAGTCGGACTCTCTAACCATTAGGCCATGATTGACCCATTTTTTAGGCCACTGTTTGCCCGTGCCACTGATAAATTAATTCACATATTAATCCAGGGGTTCTCATCTCGTGCCCATGAGATCAATTTTCTAACAGAGTTCAGCTCCAACCCTAATCAAACACACCTGAACATATTAATCAAGGTCTTTAGGATGACTAGAAAGTTACAGGCTTTGATCAAGGTTGGAGCTAAACTCTGCAGGAAAATGAATCCTACGGGGCCAGAGCTGAGAATCCCTGCAGTAAACAGTGCCATTAGAGGAGAAGTTCCAGAACAAATATTTACAGATAATGCACTCACCCCCTTTGTCATCCAAGATGTTCATGTCTTTCTTTTTTCCAGGTGTAAAGAATTATTTTTATTCTCCATATAGTGGACTTCTATGGTGCCTTTGAGTTTGAACGTCCAAAATGCAGTTCAAATAATCTTGGTTGAGGAAGAGGGGTCTTATCTAGCAAAATTATCATTTAGTTGTTGTTGGGGTTTTTTTATTACAATTTATATACTTTTTTTTTTTTTTTTTTTTTGGAGTGCAAAAACATACATGGTAAATGCAGAAACAAATACAACAACAACAGAAACAATACCAACAAAACAAAACAAAACAAAAACAAACAAAAAACTATACTAACAACAAAAAAACAACAACAATGATAATCAATGAAAAATGAGAACAAGACAATCTGAATAATGATAATGTATAAGTAGTAGTAGCAGTATAGGTAGTGTTAGCATGTTCAAAAATAATAGAAATGGCCATAAATCGGAGTAACAACAATAACACCAAAAGTAGTGATGATACGATTAATATTTTGTGATGACAGTAACAGTAATATCAATAATAACAGTGTAATACAAAAAAAAGTGTAATACAGCGTTTTCTCTTAAAAAATCCTGCTGTCATTGCCATGCAATGAATCTTAAGATTTGGCCACAAGTTTGGGCCACAAGGGATCAATCAGTTGTTGCCCAGGAAACAACATTTCAAGGCAACTTCAAAAGGCAGTTGTGGCCTAATAGTTAGAGAAATTTTGAAAACATTTTAAAAACATCCATTTCCTGCTAATCCGTCTTCTAACAGTCATATCTGTTGAGCATGTGAAAACAATAGCCCTTAAATGTTCGCTCAAATGTTAGTGTGAAATGGATGTTTTTAAAATTTCAGTACCAAATGGTAACTTTTGAAAACACTATTAGAGAGTCGGACTGTAACCCAAAGGTTGCAGGTTCGATTCTTGGTACCAGCAGGGATTGTAGATGGGGGGAGTGAATTATCAGCACTCTCTTCCACTTTCAATACCAAGACTGAAGTGAGACCCCAGGTGCGGCAGCAAAAATGGCTGCCCACTGCTCTGGGTGTTTACGGTGTGTGTGTGTGTGTGTGTGTGTGTGTGTGTGTGTGTGTGTGTGTGTGTGTGTGTGTGTGTGTGTGTGTGTGTGTGTGTGTGTTTGTTACTACTTACTGCTGTGTGTGTGTGTGTGTGTGTGTGTGTGTGTGTGTGTGTGTGTGTGTGTGTGTGTGTGTGTGTGTGTGTGTGTGTGTGTGTGTGTGTGTGTGTGTGTGTGAGTGTGTGTGTGTGTACCTGGTATTCATCACATTGTGGGGACCAAATGTCCCCACAAGGATAGGAATACCAGTAGATTTTGACCTTGTGGGGACATTTCTCAGGTCCCCATGAGGAAACAGGCTTATAAATCATGCACAATGAGTTTTTTGATAAAGTAAAAGTATGTACAATCTCCTGTGAGGGCTAGGTTTAGGTGTAGGGTAGGTGTAGGGCGATAGAAAATAAGGTTTGTACAGTATGAAAACCATTACGCCTATGGAATGTCCCCATAAAACATGTAAACCCAACATGTGTGTGTGTGTGTGTGTGTGTGTGTGTGTGTGTGTGTGTGTGTGTGTGTGTGTGTGTGTGTGTGTGTGTGTGTGTGTGTGTGTGTGTGTGTACTTGGATGGGTGAAATGCAGAACACAAATTCTGAGTTTGTGTCACCATACTTGGCCACACGTCACGTCCTTTCCTTTGTTGTATGGCAATGCCGCAATTGGTCTTTGAATGCAGCCTTTGAAGGATCCAGGCTTTCAATTGGGACACAGCTGATATTTGATATTGACTTACCAGTTTGTCTAAGTTTGTCATCTAATGTCTCCTTCAGTTGAATTAGAGTTTCATTGAGTGCATGCACATTCATTTCAGAAGCAATACTGATCTCAGTCCATTTCTTGAAGTTCACAGAGCTGCAAAGGGATGGATAAATCTACAGCAAAGAAATTAGAAATCTATCAGTTCTGGGAGTGTTAAATAATATTATAGTTAACGAGGCAGATGCAGATGTTGCCAGACCTGTATGAGGTGCAGATCATCAGTGTGTGAGAGCTGCTCCAGCTCAGTGTTTCTCTTCTTCAGATCAGTGATTTCCTGCTGCAGCTCTTTAATGAGATCTTCAGCCTGTTTCTCTGCTGCTTTCTGCTGTTCCTCCATCATCTTCAGCAGCTCAGACTGACATCTCTCAATGGTGCGGATCAGATCAGTGAAGAGCTCAACACTGGCTGATTTCTCTTTCTCTGTGTTTTTCTGATATATCAAAATCAAATTATTATTATTTTGAACATGTATAGTGCAGACAAAAAAAATTATGTGAGATTTATACTATATATCACAGATTTAAAAAAAGAAATAAAAACTGTAAAACAGCAAGTGGCATGTTTTTTTTTTTTGTTTTTTTTTTGTATTTTGTATGAAAAGGCAACTGACATTTCAAGTGAAGCCTGGAATACACTAAACAATTTTTGGTCCGATTTTAGGTGATTTAGTTTCTGAAAGTCAGTCTGCAGATTTGAGTTGACAGATTTCATTGAAAAAAATGGTGTAGTGAATGGTAGTCTCTAGCTTTAGATTTTGACTCCATCCAGTTGGAGGATATCAAACATGTTTGATATTTTCAGCTGGACACATTGTCATGCTTCATCTATCAACAAGACGCACGTTTGTGAATGAGTTTGTGGTGATCTTTAGGTGTGTAGTGTATGATGGACAGTTTTTCCTTTGTCAATATTTACAAAGTCGGTAAGTGTATGATGTCTAGTGTTTTAAAAAATCTGTTCATGTGTAGTGTATTCCAGGCTTAATGTATTGTAATTCATCATTTTTGGTTTTGGTTGTCTCCCCCTAAAAATATTATTACAAACCATGTTTGTATTGTAAATAATAGGGATGCACGATATGAAAACTTTTTACCGATAGCCGATAATTAAGTCCTTCTTGTGGCCGATGCCGATACTGATACCCAATACGTTCATATTTTTATATGATAATTTTGTGCACCCAGGAGAATACGAAATCTAAGATAAACTAATGAAATTTATATTATATATCTGGGTCTAACAATCATAGCAAACATCAGTCCTGACTCTTCAAAAATGTTTTTATTTTTTGTGTAAGGCACCACAATTCTATATTAAATAAAATGTTTTGACATTTTGTCAACCTGGAAAAAATGAAAAGTGCATCATGGAGTAAAGTCAGATGTGCAAATATCCGTGGTAAAGCTTACGTGTAGTCCATTCTTATTGATCATATGTGACCCTGGACCACAAAACCAGTCTTAAGTCACCGGGGTATGTTTGTAGAATAGCAAAAAATATATTGTATGGGTCAAAATTATTGATTTTTCTTTTATGCCAAAAATCATTAGGAAATTAAGTAAAGATCATGTTTCAGGAAGATTTTTTGTACTATAAATGTATCAAAATTTAATTTTTGATTAGTAATATACATTGTTAATTTGGACAACTTTAAAAGTGATTTTCTCAGTATTTAGATTTTTTTGCACCCTCAGATTCCAGATTTTCAAATAGACGTATCTCGGCCAAATATTGTCTTATCCTAACAAACCATACATCAATAGAAAGCTTATTTATTGAAATTTAACCTTATGATTGGTTTTGTGGTCCAGGGTCACGTATTGTGCAGCAGTCAATTCGGACAAGGCGGGGAATAAAACATCAGAATCGAGATAAAAAAACATCTCAACTGTTCAGAATGCCGCAAGCCCAACGCAGGTCATGTGACATGAACCAACCAATCAGCTTCATCCTTTCCCTTAATAACATTGAAAGCACTGCCAAGTTGGAGAAACAGCTTATCATAGGTGTACAGGACTAAACATTTTTTTTAATAAATTTGATAACAGAGCTACTGCAAGTGATTTTTAATACTGAAAATCCATTTATCCTTTGCTGAAACTTCCGCGTCTTTATGGAGAGCACATGTCATTGTTGCTTAGCAACGGCAGATGCCACAGGAGCTCAAGCTACAAGAGCAGTTTGGAAAGAAAGAGAACGCGGCGCGCCTAGTGTTTTCCACGCGTTTTTAGGCGCGACATGTGAACGGCCCCTAAAACAGATTCACCGCGATGACGACCTCTGAAGTGAGATGTAAGATTTGTTGTGTTAAAACTTGACGGCTTTTTCCTCCTCTCGGAACCCTTGCTAAACATGTGTTGCAAATAGCAATAGCATTGTCCTCCGTGAAAAACTTCCAGACCTGCGAAAGACTATGATGACGACACAGATGATGACGTATGAAACGCGACAAACTCCGAGAGTCACTGCAGTTTACATTTTACAGCTGCAGTCACTTGCACTCGGAAAGCAGACGGATCTCAGATAAACCAGACTGATTGATTGATTTACCAGCAAGAGTACTTTATCGGATCGGATTTCATTTATTTATCGGAGCAATAAAAATTATGTAATTTTTACCCATATCGGTCGATAATTGATCTGTCCGATAAATATCGTGCATCCCTAGTAAATAATATAATAATATATATGTAAAATAATTTTGTAAGTAGTAAAACAATACAAATGCAAATGGGGCAAAAAAAAATAAAAAATGTGTTTTAAGTTCAGAAACGTTTTTAGTCGCCTCTCCCTTGTCTCACAGTCCTTTGGTCGACTGCCTGCTTTCCCCCTTTACCTCACGTAGCTACAGTGCACACACAAGTTTGGTGGAGAGAACAAAGTTCTTCAGTACCGTTTGGTGAACCTATGAACTTAACTCATATTTAAAGGTGACACCAGATGCCCATTCCTGAAGTTAGTATGACACTTTAGGTTCTTCACTTAATGTCTGTAACATACTTATAATTCCTCAATGGTTGTGTAAAACAACGCCCTTTTTACCTTGTCAAAAACAGCTCTGTTCACAATGACCTGTTTTGGTGCATGGCTCTTTAAAAGCTAATGAGTTCTGCTCATTTTGCCCCTTTCTTCCATGGAAGAGGAAAGGCGGTTAGCAAATAATCATGAAAAAAAGAAAAAAACATTTGTGCTGCCTGCATTTTTTTCTGAATTATTATTGAATTATTACTTTCCACTCACCTTTCTCATTTCCACTGAGTGTTTGATGTCTTGAATCTTATTCATTCTGTCATGCACTGCATACAGCACATCTGCCTGTGTCTTAACCAGCTGATTCTACATACAAATAACAAAGTACAGTCACATTAATCACAAAACCTACTAGTCTTCTTACAAAAAATATATATATTTGGGAATAAATCATTTGTTAGTAACTCTTGCCTTCTTCTGCTGACTCTCCTCCTCTATAGGAACAGTGTTGTGAGTCTTGTGGTCTCCTTCAGTGCAGGACAGACACACACACGTCTGATCATCTCTGCAGAACAGCTCCAGAGGTCTCTGGTGTTTCTGGCATATATAATCCTCCAGATTTTCCACAGCGTTGATCAGTTTGTGTTTCTTTAGTCGTGGGACTCTGTGATGAGGCTCCAGGTGAGTCTCACAGTAAGAGCTTGGACACATCAGGCAGGACTTCACAGCTTTCTGCTTTCTTCCATCACAGATATCACAGAACACCTCAGATCTTCCTAGATTGAGCTTCTCCTTAAAGTGTTGCACAACCTCTTTGAGTGTTGTATTAATCTTGAGATCAGGTCTTCTGCTGAATTGTTCTTTACAGAGTGGACAGAAGCAGGTCTGTGTGTTTGTCCAGCACTTGTTGAGGCAGGTTCTGCAGAAGTTGTGTCCACATGGAGTGGTGACTGGATCAGTGAACACATCCAGACAGATGGAGCACTGGAGCTCCTCATTTAGTGGAACACTGGAGGATGCCATGACTGAAAAGATAAGTAATGACAATATGTCATCTACATTTCAGCACTAAACAGTTCTGATAGTATTAAGGTATTGTGTTTTTATTCAAAATGTTTCTTCTGCTCTTAAAGTTAAAAGTTAAAACTTGTAATTCTTGTATATTCTGTTTTCTCCCTGGACAGTGCAATCATTGTTTTCCCGACTTTGCCTACTCATTTTATTTTTGTCACATTCATTTGCATGTGTTTTTACTCAGTGCGACATAACTGACAATGTGTCAACTGAGTTTGAAAGTAAAAGTACACATATAAAATTAACAAAATGTACCTTCAAATTACAAAGATGGACATAAATCTTTATATAATAAACTACACATTAAATTACAGATA
Organism: Garra rufa; assembly: GCF_049309525.1. Lineage (NCBI taxonomy): Eukaryota > Metazoa > Chordata > Actinopteri > Cypriniformes > Cyprinidae > Garra > Garra rufa. Next base: position 40,543,142 of record NC_133378.1, read on the forward strand.
ATTGCTTTTATTTTACACAAATTTGTATGTCATTTTAAAAACTAGAAGAATACTATAAATGATTTTCTGTAAAGAGAGAAAGAGAGAGAAAATATCATTTGTAATTTCTGACAAAATACTTGAAATAACAGCTGAGTTGTTGCTACGCAGATAAAAATGTCTGTAATTGTACAGAAGTTTTGCATACAAATAAAAAATTGCCCGAAACATATTTCTAATCCATGATATAAATGCCTGTAAACACTAGCTGTACTTTAATGTATGATTTTTTTATATATTATTTATACTATGTGTTAAATATTATTTATTATGTTCACTTACCTGTGAGTGAATATCAGCTGCGATCACAGGATTCAGAGTGTCAAAATATTCTATCTGAAGAGGCTTCTAGTACATCTGTCTAGTTTCATTTTTGCAGTAGCTCCACCCATAATCATAAATATGCAACAGTTTGTAATTCATCCCTGAGTGTGTAAAAAGTGTAAGAAACTTTTGGACCATCTATGTATTTTTATTTAGTAAGTTTTATTTAGTTAATCAGTCAACAGTTTTTTATTCTTTAAAATAGTGTTCCTCAGAGGAGCAGTTGTTACATAAATTGAAAGTCACTGTGATTCTGTGTTTTTCCCAAGAGCTGGAAAAGGTTTGGTTGTGTGTGACTGATGCAACAGATTCAGTCTGGAGTGTTAGAGATCAACTCTCTGAACAGAGATCCAGAGACACACAGGACTCAGCCTCACTTTACTGTTCCACTGATGCTACAGACGCCACTGAACATGTGCTCAGTCAAACTGCTGGACTGCAGGAAGATGATAAACATGAAGAGAGAAACCACAGCTAAGGAAGAATATAAGAGTGATGATGATGTAGTTTAGTCAATATTTTTCTATTTTCTATTTTCATGACATTTGTTTGCTATGCCAGTATCTGTTACAAAGATGGTAGATACTTTAGTTCTCTTCCATTTCAATTCTTATTTGTCACAACTATTCTCCAGGGATTGCAGACTTTTTAATTTTAGTGGAGTGCGGAAAGACACCGTGAAGGAGCATATTCCTGTCGACCTCAAACCGCGAGTGAGTGAAGTTTGACTTTTAAACCCATCACAGACTTGTCTCTGGTTATTGTGCCCCAAAATGTGTAGATTAGAAGCTGCAAACTGTTGTCAAACATCACTTGATGATGAGTCAAGAGTCAAGATCTCGTTCCAGAAGCCACTGTCTCAAGTGTTGAAGCATGCTTTATTGCATATAGAGGACTTCGGAATGCAGAGCTTTAGAAAGATCATGAATGGGTAAGACTTTCAGTATTTAACATCATTTATTTCAGGTGTAATGTGTTTATGTACTTTAGATTTGTGAAATGTAGCTACTACATTAAACTGTATTTAAAGAGTGAAAAGCTTCCAGTAAGTTTATATTCTGGTTCTTTCTGTCAGTGATGTGGAGAAGCTTGCAATGGTTACTCTAATGGAGAAGTTTGTTCCTACCGTCTTCGGCTCTCAGAAGCTCCTGGCATCGATGTACTGCAGTTAGCTCACGCAGGTGCACTGATTCACTAATATTGTGTTCAAACCAAAGTATAAGAATATTAAGTAGACTGAAGGGTCATGAACACTAAATAATTCAGTACTTTATATAAAACTGATGCAAGTCAACAGTGTGTACAAGCTGTGTACAAAATTGTAGTGTACAGACAATGTGTATTGTAGAGTTTGTCTTAATTCAGATGCTCTAGTTATTCCAAGGTAAAACAAGAACTAAAACATTTTACTTGTAATTCTGTGTTAACATGTAGAATGCGAATTTTGTATAAACTGTGGACATTTTGTATAGTTTGTATAATTCCACCATTTTATATTGAATCATATGTGGCCACAGCCGTATCTCCCTGTAGCCCAAGACTGATTGCCCACTGAAGCTATTTAGAGTTTGTTATGAAGATGTTCCAAATGCTGTGGAGATGGATTTCCACTCCCTCTTGAGGCGCTACTGGGGAGGTATTTCAGCTTTCATCACCACTATGCTGGTCATTTTAGTTTGCACTATACTGCCAAAAGTATTCGCTCACCCATCCAAATAATTGGAATCAGGTGTTCCAATCACTTCCATGGCCACAGGTGTGTACAATCAAGCACCTAGGCATGCAGACTGTTTTTACAAACATTTGTGAAAGAATGGCTCTCAGGAGCTCAGTGAATTCCAGCGTTGAACTGTGATAGGATGCCACCTGTGCAACAAGTCCAGTCGTGAAATTTCCTCGCTCCTAAATATTCCACAGGCAACTGTCAGCTGTATTATAAGAAGTGGAAGCGTTTGGGAACGACAGCAACTCAGCCACGAAGTGGTAGGCCACGTAAACTGACGGAGCGGGGTCAGCGGATACTAAGGAACATAGTGCGAAGAGGTTGCCAACTTTCTGCAGAGTCAATCGCTACAGACCTCCAAACTTCATTTGGCCTTCAGATTAGCTTCATGGAATTGGTTTCCATGGCCGAGCAGCTGCATCCAAGCCATACATCACCAAGAGCAATGCAAAGCGTCGGATGCTGTGGTGTAAAGCACGCTGCCACTGGACTCTAGAGAAGTGGAGACGCGTTCTCTGGAGTGACGAATCGCGCTTCTCCATCTGGCAATCTGATGGACGAGTCTGGGTTTAGCGGTTACCAGGAGAACGGTACTTGTCTGACTGCATTGTGTCAAGTGTAAAGTTTGGTGGAGGGGGGATTATGGTGTGGGGTTGTTTTTCAGGAGCTGGGCTTGGCCCCTTAGTTCCAGTGAAAGGAACTCAGAATGCTTGAATTTTGGACAATTTCATTCTCCCAACTTTGTGGGAACAGTTTGGAGCTGGCCCCTTCCTCTTCCAACATGACTGTGCACCGGTGCACAAAGCAAGGTCCATAAAGGCATGGATGACAGAGTCTGATGTGGATGAACTTGACTGGCCTGAACCTGAGTCCTGACCTCAACCCGATAGAACACGTTTGGGATGAATTAGAACGAAGATTGAGAGCCAGCTGCCTTCTCGTCCAACATCAGTATGACCTCACAAATGCACTTCTGGAAGAATGGTCAAAAATTTCTATAAAAATACTCCTAAACCTTGTGGACAGCGTTCCCAGAAGAGTTGGAGCTGTTATAGCAGCAAAGGGTGGACCGACGTCATATTGAACCCTATGGAATTCGAATGGGATGTCACTTAAGTTTATATGCAAGTCAAGGCAGGTGACTCTGTGTTTGCTGCATAAAAACATGGGTCGATAATTGCAATAATTTGTAGTAAACAGCTGAAAAAATGTATTGGAAATGAAAAATTAACTCACTGTCACGAGGGGGCGCTTTAGGAGCGCTAAAATATTACAGTTTCCATAGTAACAGCTGTATACACAGCAGTATTAAAGCAGTTTTATCAGACATGAAATGAAAATTCCAACGACACGTTTCTGAGGACAGTAACGGAGGAACGCCATCAAATGTAGCGAAGTAAAAGTAACGTTTTTTCACTATAAATGTACTTGAGTAAGAGTAAAAGTGCCTATCTTTAAATATACTCTAAAAGTACTAGTTACCCCAAAAATTTACTCAAGTAAATGTAACGAAGTAAATGTAATTCGTTACTACCCACCTGTGGTCTAAGACACCTATTGCTGTGATTTCACCAGTACACAGAAAATTTGAAAGTGTTAAATTCACACTCACAGTGTAAAAATTAACACTTTTTAGTGTTTATATAGGTCCACACTAAATAGAGTTAAACTAACACTTTGAATAGTGTTACTTTTTTAACACTTGCATAGAGTTAAAACAACACTGTAAGTGTTCACTATTAACACTAACTTGGTGTAAATAAGGTTGGGGGGACTAACAGTGTTGAAACTAAACTAGGGGCGTCAATAGCTTAACACCAAGGGAGTTACTTCCACACTAAGATAAAGTTTATACTAACCCTTATTTGTAATTAAATGTAATCTGCAACCAGATCACCTGAAAATACATGTGTGCATTCAATAACAGCCAAGACATTGTATCAGTTTGAACCTTTATTTTCAAAGACACATCTTAGAACACTTGAAAGAAAGATACAAACTCACCATCATAACACCAATGTAAACTCTACAGATGAAAAGACATGCAGAACTTCAAAATGTTGGTTGTTAGACATAACAAAACAAACAAAAATGTGATTAAAGAGAGGGAGAACAAAAGATTATTATGTGCTTTGATGAATGCATAAAACCCTGCACGAGTAACTTTTGATTGTGAAATGTGCTTTAAAGGGTTATTTCACCCAAAATGAAAATTCTGATATTTACTGACCCTCATGTAGCTCCATACTCAAAAGTCTTTTGTTTATCTTTGAAACAAGTGAATATACCTTAATAAGTAGCAGATGCATGTTCATATAAAAGCTCATGAGACTTCCGCTTACATTAGAACTAGCCTACTCACCAAATCTTTTTATTCACCCTCACATTTTTAAACCTGCATGATTTTCTATTTTCAGTGTAGCAAAAGATGAATGTTTTGTGCCATGTAAAAAAAAAAGTCAGAGGGAATCAAACAAGGTCTGTTAATATTTTTTTTCTGATGCATCAAACAATAAACATTAGATCTTACATCTTATACAGAATGAAAAATTGATTTAGGTCTAAAAACAATCACACAGCATTTACATTAAAGTGACCTATTCCTTTGGTATTGCTTTCTTATATACACGTTTTTACTGTTTTTATTTTAAAGATTCCATTCAAATGGATACCAACTGGTAAATAAAATGGTTTAACATTTAAAACATTTAAACATTTAAAACACAGTTCAAACACATTGGCCTCTTGTCTTTTTATAACTCGTTCAATTAATCTAAACTGATTTAACAATCTGGGTTTTAAAACATTATACTATATCCTCCTTAAAAGAGGCAACTCAGTTCATCTAACACACTGCGCTCTTCTTCTTTTTTTAACCCCCATCTCTATCTAGTTAAACAAGACCAAATCCACTATTTACAGAGTTCAGGCACATTAACATGTCTTCTCTGAATGCAGCGTAGTTCTTGTAGTGACAGGGAAGTTTCAATGTTTTGAAACAGGTGTATGCAACAGGGAGCGTGGCAGTCACTAACTGTAACTCCAGGTTTTCTTCTGGCACCTCCCATCCCACCCAGAACTTCATTAAGTGATTCAGCATGGTTGGTGATGCTATGAAAGAGTAATTAAAGTAGGGGAAAAACATTATAAACATTTAAACTAGTTGACTTTGTTACATAATTGCTATTAGACTTTTTCAATCTTTAACAGAAAGACCATTTGCAACGTGGGTAGCACAAATAAACCCATACCTTCTTCAATAAATCTTCGCATATAGCCTGTGATGACGCACATTTTTTCAACAGTAATGGAGCCGTTATCTGGTTTAGGCCATACAATTTTCTGAAGAATTTCCTATGGGGTTTAAATAAGAATGCTGATTAGGTAATGATCTTGCTTTACTTATGCATGCATGCTTTTTCTTCCAAAGACAAGGTCTGCTTATAATGTTGGCAGTTATCTGTTCTATTTGAACCATTACTTTTGGGGGCACACCTCTTTTAAAGCTTCTATGCTCTGAATAGCTGGCATTTTTACATAATAACTTATAACTTGTGTATTTAACTATGTGACATCCCAAATCTAAAAAAGTAGGCGATGAGTACTTTCAGCAGGAGGGCTTCAATAAATAAGGCTGTTCTCTGTTCTCTGAACTGAACTTTGAACTCTGAAACTGTTTGTTTTTTAAGTTTTCCTACAGTATTATGTCAAAACATGAATGCAAATTTTACATTTTAATATGCAATTCATGACCCCTTAAATAGTGCAAGTTTGTCATTATAAATTCTACTCCAAAATGACAATTTGTGTCATCTACAATTATATAATCAGTTACGCAGAAGATTTTTCCCTGTAGTTTTATTGTGAATGAAAAGCATAATACCAAGTTTCCAAAAATACCAGATAATACCAGAATTGAAAGAGTAGTTCACTTCCAGAACAAAATGTACAAATAATGTACTCACGCCCTTGTCATTCATGTCTTTCTTTCTTCAGTCACAGAGAAATAGTTTTTTGAGGAAAACATTTCAGGATTTCTCTCCATATTGTGGACTTCTATGATGCCCGTGAGTTTAAACTTCCAAAATGCAGTTTCAATGCAGCTGTAAACCATACCAGCCGAGGAAGAAGAGTCTTATCTAGCGAAATGATTGGTTATTTAAAAAAAAAAAAAAAAAAAATTACAATTTGTATACTATAGGTCTTCTAGGGTATGTGGGAAAAAATCCCATCTCATTTTCTCCTCCAACCTCAAAATTACCCTTCATCACTAGTTTTGTAAAAAATCAGTTTGTAAACACTGGGTCAGTACCCAATTTTTAACATACCCTAAATAACCTGAATGTTTTTCTCAAAAAACTGAATTTCTTTACGACTGAGGAAAGACAGACATGATTGGATGACAAGAGGGTGAGTACAGTACATTATCTGTTGTTTTTTGTTCTGGATGTGAACTACTCCTTTAATACCAGATTTTAAATACAAGTATACTTACCTGTGATGTAATGTCCCTAACTGACTCCTTTGGGAAAACAATGCGGTGACTGTCATGTCTCTGGGAGAGAAGTGGCCAGATGCCTGTGTCTTTGATGCCTTTTCTCAAATCTTTAATCTGGCGTTTAACACGTCCAAGTACCTAAAAACATAGACAGACTCTGAGGTTGGCTTGAAAAAGCCTGGTCTCAAAAAATTATTATATATACATGCGCGCACACACACACACACACAAGGATAACTGACAAGGCTTCACAGGCGGATAGATAAATAGAAAGACAGGTGCTAGGGTGTTTTGCGAGTTTTTTGTGCTTTGTCTTTTTCAGCATGTTACTAGATGATTTTGATTTGGTCAATGGAGGCTAAATTGTTTTCAATGACTCTGGTCACAATATTATTTTAAAACAAAACAACAAAACTTACAGCATGTGACAACAGCTGTTGAAACAGCCAGTCTCGATTATGCAATGATGGAACAGGGAGATCCCAGAAAAGGCAAAGTTCTTTCAATCGAGTCCTTTCCTCTTCAGTGAGTTGTGTTTTCTTAAGCTGCAAGATGAAATTGAAAAATGTGGAAAGTGACAAAAAGAAAACAAACAATCTTGTGGTAGAGTAACATTGCAAGTACTCACCAGACCAATGGTTTCCCTGTAATCTAGGTCTGGGCAATCCTGCAGTGTCAGAGCTGAAGCCGCACTGTCAGCATTGCCTTCAGTTAGAAGGATGACCACAGGTGAACTCAGTCCAGAAAGACAAGGACCTCCGTGCAAAAATGAATGACCAATCATTCGGCCAGCCATTCGGAACAGGTTGCTGTCCCGTAGTACGGCAGATGCAGAAGGGCCACGGTGGTTTTTCTCACCCTCAAAAAGAACTGTGGTGGAAGAACCTTAAAAAAAAACATTATTAACTGAAAGATAATCATAATAGTAGTTGTTTAAAAGCCATAACATTCTCTGCATTTGGCATACTTTTTACTGAATTAATTCCACCACCGGACTAATCAAAGTTAAATGGATAGTTCACCCAAAAATGAAAATGTGATGTTTTTCTGCTGCTGGTTTTGTCTATGATTTTTACTTTTAAAGATTTGGTAACCATTGACTGCCATTGTATGACAAAAAATGAAAATTGGGTTTATCTGCTTACCCCCAGGGCATCCAAGATGTAGGTGACTTTGTTTCTTCAGTAGAACACAAACGAAGATTTTTAACTCAAACCGTTGCAGTCTGTGAGTCATATAATGGCAGTCCATGGGCACCAAATCTTTAAGAGTAAAACAACATACACATACAAAACCAAATTAAATCCTGCGGATCGTGACGATACATTGAGGTCTTAAGATGGTGGATCAGAGGTAAATAATATAAATACTGTTCAGTTTCTTGCACAGACCGATCATTATGTGTCTTAGGACCTCAATGTATCATCACGAGCTGCAGGGTTTAATTTGGTTTTGTCTGTGTATGTTTTTTTTTTTTTTTTTTTTTACTCTTAAAGAAAGTAAACATCTTGGTTTACCTGAGGGTGAGCAGATAATCATTTGAAAACATAACAAAAATTTCAGTTTTGGGTGAGCTATCCCTTTAAGGAAAAGAACAGTTTCAGTTGCTTTTACGGTCTCTTTTTTCTAAGGGAAGAACATAGGATGGCATAGTTGTTATTTTAATATTGAAAGATTATCTCCAATACATTATTCATCAGATGCATTATCAATAGCTTCTTAAGATGCAAAACTGTTCTGTATGTGTCTGTAAAGGGGTGACCCAAATGATCAGTTCACACTGAAATTGTTTGCAGAAGCAGACTAGCACTATTAAGTGTCTGCTCAGACTTGTATATTGCAGGTTTTACATATTCAAGGTTCTAATAGTATCTGTTGTTCTATTAAGATCAAAGGTCTACTCCACAGAAAGAACGCTGGGTTGAGATGGAGAGATGGACTCAAACCAGTCTGTCCAACACCAACAATCATCCATCATCTAATCAGCCAATCATGACTCAGAAGTGCTGTGCATAAAATAATGCAGAAACAGGTAAGGAGCTTCAGTTGATAACCATCAACCAACAGAATGAGATAAAAATTGTTTGTGTATATATATATATATATATATATATATATATATATATATATATATATAGCTAGCAGCTAGCTTTGTGAGGGCCGGTTTGAGTTTTAGACCATCGGAGTGAGACATTTTCACCTCACTTTTTGAGACCCATTTAAAGGCCTGTTTGAGGCTCAGGACTTCGTTTTAGGGATCAGGTTATTATTGGGTAAAGGTTAGGTTTAGGGTAATGTTAGGGCAAGGCACTTGGTTTAGGTTAAGGAGCAAGAGATTGCATCATGTCAATGTATGTCCTCACAAAGAGAGCTCTACAGAGTTGTGTGTGTATGTGGAAAAGAACAGCAATCAATTGCAAAAATTACCCAAATTTAAAGTAAAGCCAGTCGTTAGTTTTTGCATCACCATTGACAAAACATGACGGTTGACTCCTTTACCAACAGCTGCATCTCCTAAAAAAAAATCAACAAAACAAAAACAAAAGAACAGTAAGCTGATGTACATTACAGAAATTGTACAAACAATATTTGCTTCAAATAATATTTTTAATAATTACAGCAAGTAATACCTATCAAGCTACATTTCAATGGAGCTGACCAGTTAGCACTGTCCATTTTATAAAATGAAATCAGTGTGCTGTCCTGCTCATCTACAGTAGCCAATTGGTTGATGCGTAGTGACAGAGATCGACAGTGTTCATTTTGGGAGAGCAATTCCTCACAGAACATTCGACATGCTTTCTGTGGGTCAATTTCATATTTCCATGCTGAAAAAGAAATTCACAGTTTATACAAAGGACACTTTACAAGCACAGTTGAATGACAAATCTAAAGTTCAAAACAAAGCCACAACACAGAAAAGGTTTGAATCTTTGCATATGCAGTATCTCACAAAAGTGAGTACACCCCTCACATTTCAGCAACAATTTTAGTAGATCTTCAAGGGACAATCCTATAGCAATGAAACTTGGATGTATTTTAGAGTAGTCAGTGTGCAGCTTGTTTAGCAGTATAGATTTACTGTCCTCTGAAAATAACTCAACATACAGCAATTATTGTCAAAATAGCTGGCGACAAAAGTGAGTTCACCCTAAGTGATAACAGCAGTATGTTGTTTAACCATGCAAAGCCACATGTCCTATTTATCATGTTTATGTTTTTGTCTGCTTGACAGTACCATACAAACGTGCACTGTAACCGATTTTTGTAATTTGAACAGTATTTTACTGTAATATCTACAGTAAGATACTGTAAAATGTATACACAGTATTTTACTGTAAACTGCAAAGGATTATGGGAAAATATATGATCACTACTGTAATTCTCCACTACTGTAAATCCGTTTACAGTAGTGAACTTGCCCGCGAAAAATTGACCAATGGCAAGGGAGATTTTTTTTCTCCTGTTGAGAGGAAGTGGCGGTAAAAAGGACAAAAGAGAAATGTTGCATCAATAACTCGACAAAAAGGTTAGTATATTATTTCTGTTTTATGAAAAACTGAACAATTTTAATTTGTTTTCACTTGTTAACAGCAAACTAACAATATTCATCGTGTTTTTCATGTCGGTAGCCTTTTTTTTTCTGACTGGCGGCCGGGGCGCCGCCATAACGGTGAAAACATGGACTGGTGAGTAAATTAAGGTGACCTATATTAGTCGAAATAAACTTTATTTAAACTGAGAAACACGTTTGTATATTCGGCTGCCCTTTAATGCAAGTTAGTTCGTCTGACGAGCCCTTACTCAAGCTTAACAGCAAACTGAGGTGAAATACTGAGGTAAAGTGCGTTAAGCAACACCACTGTTTCTGTGGAGATTTTAAACTGTATTTTCAAGCCCTTCTTTTGCTTGTCATTTTCAAGTTTCTGGTCTGGATGTCGTCTGTAACGTCGGAGCGCGGAGATGTATTTTGGATCTTCTTCTGTGAATGACTGCTATAGTATCGACGATAATGAACTGGTAAGCTAATAATGTCAGTAAGCCGAAGTTGACAAACTTAACGTTAGTCACAGAGCAGCATAATATCTTTTAAACGCTGCCTCTTTATTGCTGGCAAGGTAATTCTCTTCAAATGATGTTTAAGTAAGAAATGTGTGTATGAATGTCGTATGTAACTTTATAGACGGCCCCTTCAGTGACAGACGTGACATAAACAGCGCGCTAACATGAAACACTGAGGTAAAACTGAACACCGCGGTTAACTGCATCTTTTGTGTTTTATTTTCAAGTTTGTGGTCTTGTGGTCATGTCGTCTGCATCGGAGGTGTATTAGAGTCTTTTCTGGTGATTGCCGTCGTCGCGGTGCAAACAACAGGTGAGATATTGCTTTCATCAACTTAACTAATGTTAACGTTACTAAATTAGCCAAATTAGCCACAGGCTGCTGTTCTCCACTGACTCGCAGAATAGGTTAACTTTTTAAAGAGAGTAACGGGCTAGCAATATATTAATATAACAAGTTTTGCTAATAAATATTATAAATGTTTATTTTATTAAAAATGTAGATTTTATTACTGTACAGTAGTTGTCTTTTCTGATCATAAACTATAGTAACACTAAAAGGGTGTTGTGACACTGTCTGTTACAGGAGATTTCTCCAAGCACTAACTGGATGCTGACCATTAGGGGCAGAATCATCATACAGCCAGCTGTCCATTTTACAGACATGCAGAATCAGGTAACCCAAAACATTTTTGTTTTACATTGCATTTACATTCATGCATTTTTCAGATGCTTTTATCCTAAGCAAGTTATATTGTATTTAAAGTACACATTTGAAAGGTATTTATTTCCTGGGAATGTTTTTTATTACCATGTCTTGTCACATCAAGATTGTACGGAGCCCCTTACGTCACCTGTAGAAGAAAAATAATTAATCCGTGGGGACGGTTTTGCAATTCGTTCCCTCAGTTTATAAACCGTACTCACGAATTCTTAAACTGTTCCCTCGGTTTAACAATTCGTGCCCACGGATTAACAAACCGTGCCCACTTATTTCCAATCCGTGCGCTCAGATTTTGTAAACTGTACCCTCGGATTTTGAATCCGTACCCACAAATTCATAATCCGTGCGCACGCTTTCGCAATCCGTTCCCACAGTTTGTAAACTGCTCTCATGGATTTGTGGCCCCGACCCCAAATTCAACCAGGACACCTGTTTAAGTGCTGGATGCATTGTTTTGCATTTATTAATGCAGTTTTGGAGAGGAGAAGGTAATAAGCAATACAAAACAAAAAAATGTACAGGTTATGTTGCCATTCCTTTGCTCTCAAACTAAATGCAATGTAATAATAGGCCTTATTTAATAATAACATTAATAGTGCAGCATGCATCTAACTCTGGGTGAAAAGCTTATCATAAAATCGCCAAAATGAGTCTACATGTTAAGAATGAATAGTACACAAACACATTTGTGCAACCATTTATTTAGCCTATAAATAATAAAATAATAATATTTTAAGTATTATGACGTAAACAGATTATACTACTGTTTCAGCTATTAAAATAGTTCAGTTTTGCATGTAATGACAAAGTGATTGTATTTCGTTTCGTTTTTTTATTAAGAAAAACGTTTGGAGTATTTTTTGTTCGTTCAATATAAGTTTTTGTTTTTTAAAGTAACGATCATGCTGCACTATTAATGTTATTATTAAATATTATTAAATAAGGCCTATTATTACATTGCATTTAGTTTGAGAGCAAAAGAATGGCAACATCACCTGTACATTATCTGTTTTGTATTGTTTTTTTACCTTCTCCTCTCCAAAACTCTTTTTTTTTTTTTTTTAATTCAGGTAATTTTATATTTTGAAAAATATTATTAAATAAAACAAAGCCGTTTGAACAGCGCTCTTCACTTATTATTTTATTTTGGTACCATGACCGCACTTACAAAACAGGCTTCTTTTTAGCGTTTATTTTACATTAATAACCAATAGGATAAAACACATTGTGTTTTAGCAGCTAATCTATTGGTGATTAATATAAAATAAAGCTAAAAACTCTGTTTTGTCAGTGTTGCATAGTCTCATATAGCCTACTGAGAAATAAAGTTTAATAAATGCAATACAATGCATCCCTTAAACAGGTGTCCTGGTTGAATTTGGGGGCGGGGCCACAAATCCGTGAGAGCAGTTTACAAACTGTGGGAACGGATTGCGAAAGCGTGCGCACGGATTATGAATTTGTGGGTACGGATTCAAAATCCGAGGGTACGGTTTACAAAATCTGAGCGCACGGATTGGAAATTCGTGGGCACGGTTTGTTAAACCGAGGGAACAGTTTAAGAATTTGTGAGTACGGTTTATAAACTGAGGGAACGAATTGCAAAACCGTCCCCACGGATTAATTATTTTTCTTCTACAGGTGACGTAAGGGGCTCCGTAAGATTGAGTTTGCATGCACATTAAAATTATTTCTATTAAACCAGCATTTAAACAGCAAAATGCAGCTGCTTCAGGTATCTTTAACTTACTGTAACCTTTAAATTCATAATAGCAATCTTACCGTCTGTCAATTTAGATTATTGTTACTGTAAAGCAACAATTAGAGATTTTTAATCATAGTAGGCTTATTATATGGACAGATTTTTTAGGAAACACACGTTTAGAATGTTTATATGAACAGATTGGTTAGCATTTAGCATGGTCTGTGGCAGACTTTTGAGTGTCAGGGCAACAAAATTCAATAAACAAGAATGTAATATTAAGTGATAGCCTGGCAAGCCAGACCCACATAAATGTAGAGTCTGGGCACTCTCCATAGACAGGGCTCAACCGGAGGGGTGGGATAAACGGTTGTCTTTCAAACTCCTCTCCACGCAATAGGATAGCGCTGCAACCAATCAGAGACTTAGTCGGTCAGGTGACGTAGTCAGAGCGACGAAGATTTTTAACAAAAATCAGTGCACTGTGCAGTCTGTCAGCTAAATAATAGACATAGATGGGCACTAAACCTTTAAAAGTAAAAAAAACATGCACAGACAAATCCAAATTACACCCTGCGGCTCGTGACGATACATTGATGTCCTAAGACACGAAACGGTCGGTTTTTGCAAGAAATGAGCAGTATTTATATAATTTTCTTTTTACCTTTGATACAAACCCACGTCCATCTGTCATGAGCACGAGTTTAGCATATCTATGATTCGACTCGTCACATGTGAACGCGCTTTGATGTAGTATACGCAAACACCGAAAGGGGAAATATGTAAAATAAAAAAAATAAAAAAAAGTCCAGGATGAGTTTGCGCAAGCAAGCGTAATCTTTTTCAGCTTTAAATGGGTCTGAACAACCAGGACAAGCGCAAGTAATTACCATTTTGAATAGCCGCTATATCCACAATATCTTGTGCTGTGTAAACAGTGTCCTATACACGCCAAAGATCGCTTCCGGTGTTTGCGTATTCTACACCACAGCGCGTTCAGATGTAACGAGCTCCTGCTCAGGACACATGGACACTGTGGCTGTGTATCAAAAGTAAAAAAAAATATATAAATACTGTTCAGTTTTCCACGCTTAATTCACGGAACCAGGAATTCATGTCTGACTGAACTTATGGTCGCAGGCAAGTCGTCATCATGTTAAGCCCGCCCACCGACTCGTGATTGGCCCGGTACATCTTGGATTTTTCGGAAATTTAAGTGAATTGAGAGTAACTAGACTGACCTTAGAAGCAAATGTAATTTGCTGCCGCTAGGGGCGCGTCTAGATTCTAGGCTATTTAAGTGATTTAAATCATGAAGAAAGTATTGTCTTTTTGCTCCATTTAGTAAAAACGGTTCTTAACAAAGCCATGTTGTGCATCTCTGCACACAGCAGTGTTTCATTACTGAATGAATTTACCTTTTTTAAACACCTAGAATCAGTGACTTACTGACCCATTCATAAAATTCTTTATAAAAAATTTCAAGAAAAAGTTTCTTCAGTTTTTTTTCTTACTACTGCGTTCGTATGTAGTATATCATTTTTTTTTTTAAATGCATACAGCACCAAGTTTGAAAGTTGAGGCAAATTCTTTAAACACTGTTTTTCTTGTGCTTGCAGGTTCGTTCAGACAGTCAACCTTTGTGGCAGCAAATGCATTGACAGTCACAGATCAGATGGACTTCTGGAAAGAGGGTGCAAACAACAAGCATCAGCCTGAATCCCATTCTGCCGTTTCTCATCAGAGAGCTTGTCAACTTTGACTCAAAACTACTAAAATTTAACACAACACAAACACATTTTTACTGTATGATTTTATTGTATTTACACTACCAGACAAAGCTTTTGAACAGTAAGATTTTAAATGTTTTTAAAGAAGGTCTCTTCTGCTCACTAAGCCTGCATTCATTTGATCCAAAGTACAGCAAACACAGTCCACTTTTGAACCATTTTTATTATTTAAAATAACTGTTTTCTTTTTGAATATATTTTAAAATGTAATTTATTGCTGTGATCAAACCTTAATTTTTAGCATCATTACTGCAGTCACATGATCCTTTAGAAATCATTCTAATAATTTGATTTTCTGCTCAAAAACTATTATTATGATGTTGCTGAAATTATTATAATGCTAAAATACATTTTTTTTTCAGGTTTCTTTGATGAATAGAAAGTTCAGATAAACAGCATTTATCTGAAACAGAAATAGTTTGTAACATTATGAATGTCTTTATCACTTTTTATCAATTTAAATCATCCTTGCTAAATAATATCTTTCTATTCATCAAAGAATCCTGAAAAATCTAAAAATTAAATAATGTTTATCAGCATACTAGAATGATTTCTGAAGGATCATGTGATACTGAAGACGAGTAATGATGCTGAAAATTCAGCTTTGATCAAAGGAATAAATTAAATTTGGATCAAATTAATGCAGGCTTGGTAAGCAGAAGAGAATTCTTTAAAAAAATCTTAGTGTTCAAAAACTTATGACTGGTAGTGTACTTACTTATTTTTGCTTTTCAGTATGTGTATGTTTGCCATGATACAAAGTCTCTGTACTTTTAAAAAGAAAATGTTCAACAATTAAAAAGAATATTATCAGAACTAATGCTTATGAGTTATTGTGATTTTTATGGGGTTGGGGTGGTAAAAATCTTGAATTACAGTGCTGTAGGTTAATTGGATTGTTTTTACAGGTAAAAAATGTTTAAAATAAATGAAAATAAACTCTATAGTACTGATACTGTAATTGAAAATACAGTAAAAATACTGTAATTGAAGATACAGTAAAAACACTGTAAATGAAATTACAGTAAAAATAGTGTAAATGAAATTACAGTAAAAATACTGTAAATGAAATTACAGTAAAGACCTTTTAGTACTGTATATGCACTTACAGTATTAATACTGTAAACATTTTTACAGTAACTTACTGGCATCCAGCTGCCAGTAAGTTACTGTAAAATTTACAGCAAACTTTTTACAGTGTGTGTATCTTATATTAGAGCAGTTAAAATGAGGTGCTTTAACTACAATTCTCTCATACTGACCACTAAGTGTTTAACATGGCATCTCATGGCTAAGAACTCTCTGAGGATTTGAGAATTAGAATTGTTGCTCTCCACAAAGATGGCCAAGGCTATTAGAGGTTCAGAAACACCCTGAAACCGAGTTACACTACAGTGGTCAGGGTCATACAGAGGTTTTCCAAGATGGATTCCATTCAGAACAGGCCTTGTAAGGGTCGGTCAACGAAGTTGAGCACTCGTTCTGTGTGTCAGGTGCACCTGGCTACAAAAGACAGATGCATGAGTGCTGCCAGCATTGCTTTAATGGTTGCAGAAGTAGGTGGTCAACTTGTCAGTGCTCAGACCATACGCCACACACTGCAACAAGTCAGTTTGCAGGCGTCATCCCAGAAGGAAGCCCACAAACAGTTTGCTGAAGACAACCAATCCAAGAGCATGAATTACTGGAACCATGTCCTGTGGTCTGATGAGATTATAAGATAAACTTGTTTGGCTCAGATGGTGTCCAGCATGTGTGGCGATGACCAAGAAAATTGTGTCTAGCCTACAGTCCAGCATGGTGGAGGTAGCATCATGGTCTGGGGCTGCATGAGTGCTGCTGGTTCTGGGGAGCTGCAGTTCATTGAGGGAAACATGGATTCCATTATGTACTGTACATTCTCAAGCAGAACATGATGCCTTCCCTCCAGAAACTAGGCCCGAACGGCAGTTTTCCAAAATGATGATAACCACCAAGTTGACAACTGCCTTGTTGAGGAAGGTGAAGGTGATGGGGTGGCCAAGTATGTCTTCAGACCTGAACCTATTAAACACCTGTGGGGCATCATTAGGTGGAAGGTGGAGAAGCACCATGTGTCTAACATCCAGCAGCTCCACGATGTCATTGAAGAGAAGTGGAAGATGATCTCAGCAACAACCTGTGCAGCTCTGGTCAATTCCATGCCCAGGATGATTAAGGCAGTGCCAGATAACAATGGTGCTAACACAAAATATTGACTCTTTGGCCAAGTTCACTTAGGGTGTACTCAGTTTTGTTGCCAGCTATTTTAACAACAATGGCTGTATGTCGAGTTATTTTCAGAGGACAGTAAATCTATACTGCTATACAAGCTGCATATTGACTACTCTAAAATATATCCAAGCTTCATTTCTATAGTATTGTCCCTTGAGAAGATATACTAAAATGGTTGCTGAAATGTGAGGGGTGTACTTACTTTTGTGAGATACTGTAGATGCACTTGTTTGACAGCAGTACAACAGCGCTACTCAAGAAGAATGTGTCGTGCATAACCTGCGGATAGCGATGTGAATGTAAATGTTGGTGCAACTGAGGGTCCTGGCAATTCTTCTCTTGTTGAAGTGCTCAGAGAATCTCTGCCACTGAAAGTCCACCCTCTAAAATAGGCATGGCACATAACACTTTTCAGTTTTGTTTATCCAACCAGCTTAGAAATTATCTTGCACATTAAAATAGAAAGAAACATTGATTCTAAACAGATAAAATAAAGCATTTACAGTTGAAGACATTTGGGTGTTTTCACAGACAAGTTTTAAATCATAGTCCCAGACTAAAATGCATGTTTGAGCTGTTTCAATTGAATGCAACTTGCACTGACATACCTTAAAATGTCAATGCCATTGATTTTTTTCTGAAGATTCACATCAATAATGTTTTTTTTATAGTGTATTTTCTTTACAGTAAATTTATATTTCTGTAATTTGTAAATACTTTATTTATTTTTTTAATTCTGCTTCTGCAATAATCTGCTGATTGTTTTCTTTAAAAAGAGGTAGTAACTAATTTTTTAACCATTTACTAAGGATCTGTTTGATTATTTTATAATATGCTATTTTTAAGATAATTTATGACAGATTGGTAAATCGTTAGCATAGTACTTACAAAAAAATGAAAATATCACTTATTAATAATTTATAAACACAGTCATATTTTGTAAATAATTAGTTCATCATTAACTAATTACTTGTAAATTAACTTGTAATTGACTTGTAAATGAATTAACAAAACGTACACAAATTGTTAGCATATCACTTATTAATCATTTGTGAATGTTTTGTAAATTATTATTTCATCATTAACTAATCACTTATAAAAGACTTACAACTGAACGTTATTATAAAGTGGTACCCCATTGTTAACACTTTTAACTAACAAGGTCTTTAACAATATGGATCATTTGCCTCTTTGCCTAGCAACACATTTTATAGTTATATAGTTTTGGATTTGGTAGATTTGTTTCTCTCAAGCAAGTGTTGTTTCCCTTCAACTCAGACTGAAAAGTCAAAAGTTATTAAATGCCCAAGAGAAGGATGCAATACAAGAATTTGCAAAGTTAAGGCATGATCAGCGAAATGCTCGTTGGGTCTCCATGGTCAGAAAAAAAATGGTGGTAAAGAAAAGAGACATTTTAACTGCAAAATAATTAAAAATTAAGTTGAAGAATTAGGTGTGAAACCATCAGGAACCATTTAGTCTCCAGAACCACCATTTTCCAGAACTGCAACCTACTCAAAGTCTTCAGAAGTGCAATTTGTCAGGTTCCAGGAATAACATGCTGAAGTATTGTGAAATACATGAAGACTGTTTTTTTCACAGATAAGCTGAGAATGGCTCTTGAAGGACCAACACCACATCTTCTTGTACCACTGTTTGAAGAATTTATCTTCCAGAATCTGGAGTAGTCTCCTATACCGAAAAGTCTGTCTTACAGAGATGGGCTAAAATGAACCCTTAACTTTTTGCCAGATTCTGGAAGATAAATTCTTGAGAAAGTGGTACAAGAGGATGTGATGCTGGTCCTTCAAGAGTCACTCACAACATATCTGTCTATAAAGCCTGTAGAAAACAGTCCTCATATATTTCACAACACTTTTTATTATTTTTAGGATTAATTAGGACACATTGCACTTCTAGAGACTCCAGGTAGGTTGCAGTTCAGGAAAAAGGTGGCGCTGAAGACTAAATGGTTCCTGATGGTTTCAAACCAGTTAAAATGTGTCTTTTCTTCTCCCCGTTTTTTTTTTTTTTTTTTTTTTTTTTTTGTGCAAACTCAATAAGCATTTCCCTGTCCAACTGGCCATGCCTTAACATTGCAAATTGTAGTATTGCATCCTTTTCACTGGCTTTAAAAATGTTTGACTTTTCAGTCTGAGTTAAAACTCTTTTTTGGCTCATTTTATATGTAAAAGAAATGTGCCTAATACTTTTGCAGACCTGAATATAAGGTGTTTTTTCTCTTCCAGCCTTTATGGGAAATTATATATAATGTATAAATGATTAAATACAAAATTAATAGCAGTTATTAAGATGGATGTGGTTTGTAATTGTTAAAATGTGCTTGGAAAAAAAAAGATATGATCAGAATATCAACATGCATAATAATTTTGCACACAGTGGAGATGTCTGTAAATTATGAGAGAAATATCAATTTTGGGTGGACTTATCCTTAAAGTAACGTCTAAAGGACACAACATATTGTAGTATAACCTTACCCTTCACCACATGTGCTTGCATGATAAAGTAAGACATCAGTTGGGAGCGAAATCTGGCAAATGGGACAAATCTGTAAAAATAAAATGTATGGAAAACCATATATGTTACTCCTTGGTTTCCAGCAAAAAAAAAATCAATTTGTTAAATACTATGTATTTTCTACCTTAGCTAAAGGTGTTAAAACATTCAGATCAGTCTTATCAAATTTCAGAACAGTGGGTGCACATTTTATTAATCAAAAATGCATATCTGCATTTATCAAGGAATGAATTTTGATCAATATACCTGTGATGGTTCTTCTAAATATGTGTACAGTGAGCTTGGCTGGTCAGTGGCTTCCCTAACATTTTCATCTTCAGTCACATCAGTCTCAGACTCCTAATGAAATAATGGAAATGAATTGGCAATGCAAATATTAAGAAAGCATTATGATTCAAAAAAGAAAAGAAAAGAAAAACAATTCAATTAAAACCTACAGTCTGAGATTCGTTGCATTCTTGAATGTGTAAGGGCAGCAATGGCAGTGGTATTTTCCTGCCACATTTCATACAGTTTGACTGTGGCATCTTTGCAAACTCCACAGAATCAAAGGGTAATGGTTCAGTGGAAAGCTGCTCTTGTAGTGGAACTACAAAAAGCATGTTCTTCCCGGTATTCGACTCCGCTTTCAGGAGCTGAGTTGAATATCCATCAGAGTCTGTGGGAATTATAGACAGCTTACGTCGTTGCTTACCACCACCTAAAAGTAAAATCAGAAAAGAACAGAAAAGAATCAAACTCAGGACTAACGCTGTCTTTATGTGCTTTACGTGTTGTAACTATAAGTTAAAATTTGGATATGAATGATCTCTTAAGTTGTATTTAACACATGGGAAGCACAGTGCTAATTTTGATGTGCAAGTTCCCAAGTTGTGCAGGCCATAAACTTTAAACATGGCAGAGGGGAGAACAATCACTGCTGTGACTGCTTTATTGGTTTTCCCACAATAGCTGCATCATTTTGTAATGCATTCTGTATTTACATTTATGAAAAGCCATTTTAAGTGTACTTAATGTTTTATGCACAGCAAAAATAGTCTGTATTTGATAGAAATTCCAGAATCAGCAAAGCAACACTTGAAAGTGACACGTTTGTAATTACAACCTCAGATGTGCAAAGTAGAACACTTCTGATAGCACAAGAAGGCAGTTGTTTTATTCATACTTGACATGCAAAATATAAATACCTGTGGACTTGTAAAACATCCAGCCCCCCTGAAGAGTTTTTAATTTAGGAAATTCTTCCTCAAGCAGAGTGACAATCTTAAACAAGCATAAAACACCACATTCATCATTCACTTTTTTTAAGTCATGGGAGAAAAAAAACTTGCATCATGATAATGTTTCCAATTACCTCACTGTGTTTAAAACTGCCTGAAATGGTTAACAACCTTTTTCCAAGCCCAGCATGTAGAAGTTTTAGGTCTTCATCTCCTTTTGGAGCAAACAGGGTTGGTTCGGAGAGCACATAAATGAGAAAATCTGTCTTTTTCACATTGCCAGGTTTGGCCAGAGGGGAACGTTTTTTGTCCCTAGGCTGGTCATTTTCAGTCCCAAACATACTTGGGAATTGCCTACGGTACGAGTGACAAAAAGACACATTTTTAGGTGTTTAAAAGGGTTGCTACCATGTTTTAAAATATTTTAATAATGCTAAATATAAAAAAAATTAAACACATTACCTTTTTAATGCCTGTCTCACCCTGTTTTCAGGTTCTGTCAGAGTAGGCAAAGGATTAAGTCCATTTGATGAAGATGGATTCAGGCCCCTGGCTAACACATCAATGAGAGCTATTGCTGCTGATTCCACATCTGATGATGAGGCCTGTCAAACAAACATTTAACTTTAAAAATCTTACATAAATTAATCACAAATCAATACTATTGCATTCTAATATATATTATAATTTAGATATAAGTTATGCTTGCTTTACTTTAAAAACTGTTGGCTTGCAGCTTTCTGCTGCTACCCATTCAGCCTAATGAAGAAGTTAAAGAGAAATTTCAAATATGTATTGTATAAAACAAAAAAGTGTGTGTAGAACTACACCTGAACATCTGCATGTCTTCAGCAAACTTTACTTAAGCAGAATGCGCAAATACAGAATTGAAAAGCACTTCCATCCTTGGATCAGACAAATATAAACATATTTTGACAGGAATATAGTAAAATGCTTTACTCGAACCAGCTGCCATGTAATACTGGTGTCATTTTATTTGATCAATTTACTCATATGTCAACTGGTGAAACAGTTTCTTTTAAAAAATATTGATAATTTCACTCTAGAGAGGATAATTGAGAGTTGAGATTTTAAACAACACAATTCTCCCACAATTCTAACTAGACAACTAAACAATATGGCTTTTTAATATTTCAGTTAATTTGACTATTGAATTGTTTTAAAAAAATTATTTCAGTGAATGATTAAAATGATTTTTAAAAGTCATCGGATGCCCATTTTTCACAACTTGATATGATTCTTTAGGGTCTTAATGAGAAGTCTATAACATACTTTGGTTAAAAATTCTCAATGGTAGTGTAAAAAGCACTCTTTTTACCTTGTTAAAATCAGCCCTTTTTAGAGCGACCCATTCTGTTGCATGTTCCTTTAAATGCTAATGAGCTCTGCTTGCCTCGCCCCTCTCTGCCATAATGTTTAGTTTAGCCACATTTATCTGCAAAACTTGCTAACTAGCACATGATTAAGAAAGGCCATTTGCAAAGATGCATTAAAAACCCTTATGTTCACTTCTGCTGTGGGTGAAGCTGCATCACCAATGATACGCACGAACATAGATGCATATGTAGATCGGGATCGGCTCTTTCCTTTTCTTCTTTTTTAAAAACGAAAGTAACGTTTTCCTCTGCATCTTCAGCGGCTCAGATGTCGGGAGTAAATGACTACTGCTATGTTCATTATTACATCCAAAAACAGAACACCTCAGTTGCTCAATCTGAGACATTCTTGTCTTTCCCTGAACCTGAGTCACACAATGGCGGTCGGAGTGGGACTGTTTGAGCTCGGTGAGGGAAGGTAAGATGCTCATGTCAATCAACTATCTTGGGAGTGGCCTCTGTCTGTGTACCGTCACACTCACAAGAAGCTGAGAATGACCTGATTTTAAAAAGGGGATATTACTTTTAAAGATTAAAAAATACTGGATTTTTATCATTGTAGGGTGGTTGTGTACACAAACATGTACACACATTAACATGTAAAAGTGAGTTTTACATCCAATGACCCCTTTAAGACTTTACTAGTTTCATTACTGGGTAAATCAACAGTTTTGATCAAACCTCTTTAGTGAATGACTCTGACAAGTACATTTTTAGCAGTCACTTGTCACCACCTGTAACAATATAATTGATACAACCTTTATTAGAAGCTAAAGTTACTTTCAAAATGTTTCAAAATTTCAATAATGCTATTGTAGACATTAGTGTTTACATCAAAAAATACAAACTTTTATCGCAGTTCCTCTGCGATGATTGAAATTATTGTAAGAAAATAGAAATAAATATAGCTGCAAGCAGCAATTACGGGGCCAAGCACTCAAAGGGGAAAATAAGGAGCTAAGGATGGCAGGAACAGCAGACCAACTGCAACAATAAGTAAAAGGAAGCAATTTTAAGAGGATTTAAGTCAAAATTACAGAAAAATGATGTAGAACGCCTACTGATATGATTTAATGCTTATTACGTTTGATCAAAAATTCTGTGCAAATATCTTGAAGCTTTGCAGAGATACAGCTTCAGATATGCTTTGGCATCTTTCCAGCAAATTCGTTGATGCGTTAAATGAAAACGGTTTCGAATATCGACACGAAATCCGTAACTTTTTGTCAGCATGGTCTGAAGATGATCTGAGTCAAATTTGGGGAAAATCTGACGGTCTAGGAGGAGTTTGAAAAAGTAGGTTTTCTACATTAATCAAAATGGCGAACAGGAAGTTAGGCCAATTTTGGCATAATTGGTATCAATGTTCTCGGCCTGACCCAAGGAATATTTTGAGATCACTTTTATTACAATTAACCATTTTTTTTTCAGAAGTTATTAGCATTTTTCGAAATTTCGTTATAACTTTTGACCACAAGGTGGCGCTGGCCCCAAAATTTTTATGTACATTCAGGGCATGGTGCCGAACATTTTTATAATTATTGTCGAAACGATATGCTAATCCATTCTCAAGCTAAATTCAAAATGGCTGACATGGGAAAATTGGACATGGTTCGACTCGGCATGCTCCTCCTAATCTAACGGGACAAGTTTCGACGTTTTTGGCCAAATCACTAAGAAGGTATAAGCAAAAATAGCCAATTTCCATATCTCCTGACCACTAGGTGGCACTGTGATGAAACACTGCAGGTAGCCTCAGGTCATGCTTGTTATAACACACACCAAGTTTGGTTTCAATATTCCAAAGTGTTACGGAGATATGGCCTCACTTCCATTTTTGCACGTTTTTCGTAGAATTAATTAGCGCATCATTCAAGAACGGTTTGTCTAATCAACCTAAATTCCATAACTTTTTGCCAGCATGGTCTGAAGATGATCTGAGACAATTTTGGTGAAAATCAGACAAACCGTCTAGGACGAGTTCGAAAAAGTAGGTCATACAAACAATTAATTATAGAAAAAAAACTAAACCTTACGATTTTTGAAGTTACGGTTCAAAAGTTATCATCAAAAATAAAGTGAAAGTTTGGACAAGTGGTGGCGCTAGAGAGTTTGAGTTAGAGACTCCAAACTTGCTATGGTTAAAGTTGAGACGGTCCTCTATTAGTGTGCCAAATTACACAACTTTCCCGCAAGCAGTTCTATGGGCTGCCATAGACTTGCGGCGGAAGAATAATAATAATAATAATAGGAAGAATTCTGACGGATACAATAGGTGACATCGCACCTTCGGTGCTTGGCCCCTAATGATGTGCAACTCAAAAGACAGTTTGTGAAGCAGTTTAGTGAGTGAAGGTGCTTTAACATGTTAACAGAAAAAAAACTAAACTGTATTTTTTGGTGTTTCTAGTGTTTTGTTTGTGTGTCTTGCCTTCTTCTGTTGACTCTCCTCCTCTGTAGGAACAGTGTTGTGAGTCCTGTGGTCTCCTTCAGCGCAGGACAGACACAAACACATCTGATCATCTCTGCAGAACAGCTCCAGAGGTCTCTGGTGTTTCTGGCATATATACTCCTCCAGATTTTCCACAGCGTTGATCAGTTTGTGGTTCTTCAGTCGTGGGACTCTGTGATGAGGCTCTAGGTGAGTCTCACAGTAAGAGCTTTGACACGTCAGACAGGACTTCACAGCTTTCTGCTTTCTTTCATCACAGAACACCTCAGATCTTTCTAGACTGAGCTTCTCAAAGTGTTGCACAAAACTCTCATTGTGTTCCGTGGCGCCGCTATGGTTTCTGGCCCCCCCGGAAAAAATATTAACTTGGGACTTCTGTAGAGTTTGCTTTCGAGGGAGTGGAAATGGGGGTTGGTTTGTCCCCCTCAGTAGAGATTGCATTCCAGAGCCACTCTCTCCTAACATGGCCCTTTGAATCATCCTAACAGGATTACTGGTTGTGTTAATCTCAAGGTCAGGTCTTTTGCTGAATGTTTCTTTACAGGACGGACAGCAGTAGATCTGTGTGTTTGTCCAGTGCTTGTTCAGGCAGGTTCTGCAGAAGTTGTGTCCACATGGAGTGGTGACTGGATCAGTGAACACATCCAGACAGATGGAGCACTGGAGCTCCTCATTTAGTGGAACACTGGAGGATGCCATGACTGAAAACATAAGTTATGAAAATATATCATCTACGCTGCGTAAAGTTTGTGTGAGTAAGTTTGTGTGCAAGAATTGATGTTAAAAATTATTCAACATTTTGAACCATTGTTTAAGTCAAAGTAGCAATAAAGCAATGCATGACAGCAGTTTCCGGCAGGAAGTTAAGACATTGTTGATGAATGTCTCTACCACTAAAACCTCACTCAGCTATAAGCTCTGCCCCAACTTCCTGTCTGAGACTGCTAGGCTGGTGTTTCAGACAGTTCTGTGGCACTGCAGTAGATATTATTGGGTAGTAGAAGAAACTAAATAATCGAAATATCTTTAATAAGAAGCCACAAAAGTAACAGGTTTTTACAACAATATTTTAATGCTATTGTCATTGTTTTGGTTAGTTCGGACTGAGTTGTTTTCATAGTTTCTGATTTAAGTTGTCATTTTGTTCAGGTATGTCTCGTTAATTATCTGCATTTTGGTCTGTGTACTTAAGTTCCTATCTGTTCAGTTTGTGTGGTTGTTTATTGATGTTCTGGTGTTTGTCTACGAGGATGTGGTTGCTGTGGATCCTTATCTGTGGATTGCTATTAAAAGTGCTGTTGGAATTTTCTTCTTCATCTTCACCTTTATCAGTCCCGCACAACCATGACAACTATTATTAGTGTGTGTGTGTGTGTGTGTGTGTGTGTGTGTGTGTGTGTGTGTGTGTGTGTGTGTGTACCTGGTATTTATCACGTTATGGGGAAATGTCCCTACAAGGAAAGTAATACCAGTAATTTTTTACCTTGTGGGGGCATTTCTTATGTCCCCATGAGGAAACAGGCTTATAAATCATGCACAATGAGTTTTTTTGAGGAAGTAAAAGTGTGCACAATCTCCTGTGAGGGCTAGGTTTTGGTGTAGGGCCATAGAAAATACGGATTGTACAGTATGAAAACCATTACGCCTATGGAATGTCCCCATAAAACATGTAAACACACACACACACATTGTATACATACACACACATTGTTTATGAAAGACAACATAGAAAAAAGTTTAAGTGTAATATTTCAAACAAATAATCCATTAAATACCTGTAAACATCAGGTGTCATTTTTATTTACTGAAGTTATGATTTCACTAAACTTTTTTTTTTATTCTGTCTCCAGTTCGAGTAACCGTTTCCTGTTTCTACAGTCTTTGACAGCGCACATCAACCATCAATCACACTTTTTTTGACATGCTTTCTGATACAGTTTGATGCTATTAAACTACTGAACAAGTTCTTTAATTTCCATCACTTACCTGTGAGTGAATATCAGGTCTGTTAATGTCAGTTTCTGAATAGAAGTTTAGAATAAAAGCTTCCTGTTCCTATCATTTCACTTTCACCGCAGTTTTTCAATCACTTGCCAGATGTCATATAATAGCTCCACCTATAAACTTGAATACGGAACAGTTTCTTATTCATCCCTGCTGACTGTGTAATTTTAAACAGTGTAAGAAACTTCACGAAGTTGATTCATTTTGATGACAGTACTGACAAATATGAAGTTAATTCAAATTTTGACCTCAGTTTTCACCTGCATGGTTTTTCTTCCGGATCTGAATAACATAGAACCAAACTTATTTTATAAATACAACAGCAATTTTTAAATTTCTATTTTGTCAATCTAAAAATGTCCTTCCTTAATTTTTATACAGTCTGCCAACAGTTTATATCTTTTTTGAAGAGGAGCAGTTGTTACTGTATAAAAATTGAGAGTCACTGTGATTCTGTGTTTTTCTCAGGAGCAGGGAAAGGCTTGGTTGTGTGTAACTGATGGGACAGATTCAGTCTGGAGCATCGGAGATCAACTCTCTGAACAGAGACCCAGAGAGACACAGGACTCAGAGCTCAGCCTCACTTTACTCTGTTGTACTCTGTACTCTGAGGGCAGGTAAGTATGCATGTGAGCAGGGTAAAATAATGGGGGGTTTGATTTTTTTTTTTTTTTTTTTACAACACAGTATAATCAAAATATACACTGTGAAGTTCAAAGACACATTATTGAGCATACTGATCTAACCACAGAGACTTGAACAGTAACACACTTTTGTGCCATTGCTGACAACAGATCCGGTTCAAATATTGAAACATATTTCCAGTGTCTGCTGCTTCCTTCCATGATTTCAAGAAAAAAAAAAGTCACATCATCAGTAGTCATGGAGGTTATTTTACCATATTTTATGTAAAACATCAGCCCAATGTAGTTGAACTTCTGATGTTGGTACTGCATTGTCAGGGAAGTAAAGTCCTAAATAGATAATTAAATACATAAATAATATGATATTTTATTCATAAGCACAAGCGACATTTCACTCTGAAAAAAATATTTTTGAGCTGTAATTTATTTATTTCAACAGGTGGCGTTTAGTTTTTGGACTGCATTCATTCTGCCTGCTGTAAGTGCTTTTTGTTTCTGAAGTCTCTAAATATTATATAATTAATAACATTAAGGCACCCCAGTAGTTAGATGCTGTAACTTGGACACTTTATATGCGAGATACCTTGAAGGACCTACCTGAGAGTTAAGACTCAAACCACTGGAGTGCGGTTCCTGAGATGCCCTTTGCCAATAGGGTGGACAGGAGGATCAGACAGATCCAGCAAGGTAACTATTTAAGATTTGGAATCTGCTCTTCCCAGTCTTAGGGCTTCAACAAGAGCATTCTTTGTTGATGGTCAAATTCTGAAACCAGACTGGTTGATGCCCGGGAGGTTGTTCTGAGTTAGAAAGGTAAAGACTTGGTTGAACACCGTTTGCTCAAGTGTTTTTTGAATGATGTGAGTGAATGCATGTACAGCACACAGGTGAAATGGCTTGAAGAAGATGAGACGGAATAGGATCAAGTGGACAAGTATGATTAGAAAGGATGAGTTTGGAGACTTTTGCCTCGGAGAGTAAAGAGAAGGATGTGAACAAGTGTATGTTTGCTGGTAAAGTGCTAAGATTAGAATTTGAAGACATTCAAACCCTGACATTGTGAGGGAGACGATAGGGAGAGCTGACATTACAGAGTGTGTCACTGATGAACCCTATTAGAATGCAGTTAGAATGCTCTTATTATTCAACTCATGCAATGAAAGAAACAATACCCATGTATGAGTGTTTTTTTAATCATTATTTATTGCATATATTAATTTAATACAACAGTGCAGAACAACACTGCGGTGTTTCGTTATTGAATTAACAAAAGTGTTTTATTTTTTTTTAATTTTTTTTTTAACTAATCGAGTAAGCCAGTGGTTCAAACGGTCCATTCAGTCACTTGTTTCGTTTCTAATTGAATCTGCCAATTTGAACAAATTGCTTAATTTGAATGATTCAATAAATAATTTATTAAATCAGGGACTTGCTGCCACCTACTGGCAGTATTATTGTCATATTTATCTATGAAGGACCCAAACCAGCCAAGGTGCCAGCACAAAAACACATTCAGCAAAATATTGTTTACTTATCAGTATTAAACAAAATCCCCAGAAGGAAAACATATTATAAACATAGTTCATTTATATATATATGTGTGTGTGTGTGTGTGTGTGTGTGTGTGTGTGTGTGTGTGTGTGTGTGTGTGTGTGTGTGTACATGTGTGTAGGTGTGTGTACATGTGTGTGTATATGCTGCCAGTCAAAAGTTTGAGATCAGTAAGATTTTATTTTATATATATATATATATATATATATATATATATATATATATATATATATATATATATATATTATGAAATATTATTGCAATTTAAAACAGTGTTTTTCTATTTTAATATATGATTTTATTTTAATATATTACATATTATATAATAATAGAATTTATTCCTGTGATGCAAAGCTGAATTTTTAGCTTCATTTCTGAAGGATCATGTGACACTGAAGACTGGACAGAAGACTGAAATAAATTAGAAATAGAATAGATAATTATTTTAAATTGCAATAATCTGAGACTAATATTGAGACACTTGTAGTGTGATCAGACAATCAGAGCTGTTTTGATGCCATTGAGATGAATGATATGGTCTTCTTTTTATATATTCTCTGTACACCTTTGTCTAATTTATGTATGTTTTAGTTGAGTGTATTCTACTTGATCATGGATTAGACTCGTAGCTTCATTACTTGGGAATATCCATGCAATCAGTACAGATTTATTGTTTCACATTTCAGGGGATTTGTTCATTTTAACTGACAGGTGTAATGATTAGCGGTTTTGAGTTTTTACCTCCTTCATGAAAGCATGGGCTAAAATATGGATAGAGTTTGTCAGTGAAAGTCTGACCAATGAAAGAATAGATGTGAGATCTGGAGCCCACGTCATAAAAAGAGACCAGACCCTCCTCATAATCCACAAACACTCCCACCTTCTCAGGTTTCACTCTCAGAGATAAAGAGACAGATTGACTTTCACAAGCTTTATATTGATTCTCATTCCTCAGAATCACAGTCCAGTATCCATTCACTGGAGTCAGTGTGATCTCCCCCTTCCTGGTAATGGATTCTCTGGCCACTCCTAAATCCCACTTAGTCTTTCCCTTCACCTGCACCTCATAGTAAAATCTCCCTGAACTGAATCCCTCCTTTGCCAGAACACACAGACCTCTATCAAATCTCTTTGTGTTTTCTGGGACGTCCTGCTCAATGTCTCCATCACTGACTTGTTTTCCATCATCAGACAGGATGAGATATGGATGTGCTGTATCAGGATCCAGAGTCACATCCACTAGATGAGAGATTAGACATTATCAATCAACTTCACAACAAACATTTTCTTGTGTACAGAATTCAGCAAAGTATTGTAACTGTATTGTAGAATATCACACTATACCTGCAAATTTGTGGACACAGATGACAATATAGTGGAAAAATTATCCTAATATTTCAGGTTAACAGTGAGTTTATTTGTAGTTCATGTAAATGCTACTTATCCATCAGTTTGCAAAGCAGAATATTATATAAATGCTCTTACAGTGGAGGTCTATGAGACAATCATATCCAGAGGGTTTAAAAAAGCAGAAATGTGAGGCTTGTATTTTTATTAAAATTATATTTATTTGATTATTCAGTATAAATTTTATTTTTGATGTAAAGTTTTTAAAAAATGAGGAGGGAAAGCTTTTTAGACAAATAATTACATGAATTATGTGATGGGTCTCTGTTCTCCCTACTACGGCCGGCCAGTGGGCGGGGCCAGGAGACTCATCAAGTGAACGATGTCCACCTGTTCTTCCTGCCATAAATGCTGGGGCTGTGTTGGCATGAGGAGAGCCTGCTCCCGACTTTTGTTTGTTAGTTTATTTTGGGATTTCATTATTAGTTAAACTTGGTTCGGTCGGACATTTTGGCAACATGGTCCGACCGAAATAGTGTTTATGTTGATTTTGTGATTTATTTGTTTTTTTACTTATGTTAATAAAATATTCTTCGTTGCAACTAAACCAACCCGACTTTGTCCTCCATTGATTTGTCACGGCTCTGAGCCTGACGTGACAATTAATAGTTACATCATGTGCCTTATATGTAACTAAACTAAGTTAAAGTAATATTTCTAACTATTAATGACACAAGTTGACATCAACATACCAGTTAGCTTTAGTTTTTCATTTGATGAGTACATCTAGAGCAGGAAAGAAGAGAAAAAACACATTCGTTTATTATCTGCATTATCACTAATAAGACAGACATTTGCATACCTGTAGGAGGAGGAGCTGTGCTTCAGTGTTTCTCTTGAGTTCAGTCAATTCCTGATGCAGCACTTTAATTCGATCTTCAGCCTAGAGGTGAGTGATATAGCAAAAATATTATACTTTTTTTTTTCCAGGTAGGATCATGTTTCACAGTCTTATCACCGTTCTTTTTCATGTTGGTTTTTTTAAACTATTTTGCAAATCACTGACCTTACACAGTAACAGAATAAAAAATGACAGCTCATTTAGGCCAAAGTAGGGCTGGGTGATATGACCAAAATCTATTTTGCACTTATTTCATAATTTTAGCTTTGTTATTAATAAGAACAAGGATGCAAATTTCAATATTTTAGTAAAACTCTGCTTTTTTGGAAGGACAGCTGTGTTAAGCTAAATACAAGATTGATTTTAGGCTAATATGCCTTCCAGAAAAAAAAAAAAAAAAAGCAGTCAATGGTGTTTGGGATCCTTACCCTGGATATTCTGCTGTCATCTGAAAAGCTTTGGGGGTCAGTAGATCCAGTATATTGTTTTGGCAAAGCGAATAATATCGCTATCAACAGGAAACCCAGACCAATAATCATCCAGTTTGAAATGTGGACTGTTCGAGGCTGCAAAGTTAGAGGTGAGAGTAAGAGTGTGCAAAAAGAGAAACATTCAGTTTAAAGAACATCTCTTGAATTAAGCTCTTGACGCTTGTGCCAAGTTGTGACCCAAAGTTCAAGTAGCCAGAAAAAAAAAAGGATGGGCTAATGCTGCCTTAATGTGCTATCGTAATTATG
The DNA here is from genome assembly GCF_049309525.1 of Garra rufa. Taxonomy (NCBI): domain Eukaryota; kingdom Metazoa; phylum Chordata; class Actinopteri; order Cypriniformes; family Cyprinidae; genus Garra; species Garra rufa. Next base: position 40,575,048 of record NC_133378.1, read on the forward strand.
GTAATTGTAATTTCCACTGGAAAGCTCGAAAATTTGTATGATACCCGAGTTGCCGAGATGGGATAAACTTTGACCTTTCAACATGGCGGACAGTAACGAAACCATAATGAATGGTAAACATTGCATGATGTTAAAAGTAAAAAAACTTATATAGGCTATATAAAATATATATATACTATATATAGGCTTACTGTATATAAAAACATATATATAGGCTAGCTAAAAGAACCATTAATAAGTATTGTCTTTAAAACAACTCTACTATTCATGATTAATAAGATACAGCCTATATTTTACCGTTTGCGTTTTGATGCATCCTGTAGCAGATGCATTAGGGAGTTTATAACCGTTTTAAAACTTTTACCCAAGTAGCATGTGAGGACAAATTCGAGTCCGCCATGTTTCTCTTCACTACGACAACAAAAGCACCTGAATACGACACACTGGTAATTTCCACTTCACAAGTGCAAAGCATCATCTTTCCCATATCACATGAAGGCAGCATAAGGGCTTTGCTAAAGGCGGCTATCAATCAGTGATGGGCTCAGAGTTTACTTGTATTTGATGACTTACCCCTTGATGATAAATAAAATGTATCTAATTGAATGATCCCAGTAAAGTAATATTCAGGCACTTTAGTAATACTAGGTTTTGTTACAGTATGTGTATATGGAAATAATTTGACAAATCTGTAAAAGAAAAGGAAATAAATAGTTTCCATTTTATTCATTTACGTTATTATGCAGACTGAAATATAATGATTATCAGTGTTGGGCACATACCTTTAAAAAAGTAATTAGTTATAGTTACAAGTTACTTCTCACAAATAGTAACTGAGTTAGTAACTGAGTTACATCATTATAAAAGTAACTAATTACCAGGCAAAGTAATTATTGCGTTACTTAAAAAATCAAATTAATATAACTGTAAAATAAATATAAAACATTGTACACTAATCTACACTAGTTTAATGTTGTTGTGGGACAACGTGAGAGACAACTATCAGATTCAACATGTTATTATAAATATAGCACTATTCTCTGCCTCTGATTGGCAAACAACGGAAATTTACTCAATGTAAGCCAATCATCGCGTTCTCAGTTACACCACGTTTTCAGACACCAATCATCATGACTGGTTATGTGTCCCGCCTCAGCCCCGAATATACACAAACAAACACACACCCCAGAGAAAGAGAGGTCCTATGGCTGAGAAAGACGCTGCTCGCATGAAAAACGCTTCAATGTTCTCAGTTATTATAGTAATGCGCATTTTATTGTCAGTAATGGTAACGGCGTTGTAACAGGAGAAAGAGTAATTCATTTGGTTACTTGTTACTGAAAAAAGTATTGCCTTTAGTAACGCTGTTTATTTATAACGCCGTTATTCCCATCACTGATGATGATTCATTTAAATAATTTTGTGAGCTTACCTTTCTCATCTCTACTGAGTTCTGGTTCCCTTGAATCTTCTCCATTCTGTTCTGGATCATCTGCTGCACATCTCTCTGTGTCTGAACCAGCTGATTCTACATACAGAGAAAAACATTGCTTTCCATCAGTCTTTTTTGAATAATTTTGAAAACTGCATTTCATTGGTGTTTAAAGTGTTTTGTTTGTATCTCTTGCCTTCTTCTGATGACTCTCCTCCTCTATAGGAACAGTGTTGTGAGTCCTGTGGTCTCCTTCAGTGCAGGACAGACACACACACGTCTGATCATCTCTGCAGAACAGCTCCAGAGGTCTCTCATGTTTCTGGCAAATATAATCCTCCAGATTTTCCACAGCGTTGATCAGTTTGTGTTTCTTTAGTCGTGGGACTCTGTGATGAGGCTCCAGGTGAGTCTCACAGTAAGAGCTTTGACACGTCAGGCAGGACTTCCCAGCTTTCTGCTGTCTTTCATCACAGATATCACAGATCACCTCGAGTTTTTCTTGACTGAGCTTCTTAAAGTGTTGCAAAAGCGTTCTTTTGCAAAAAATTTTTTTAGTAAATTCTTAGTATTCAGTCTTGTAAACTGGTTTAACTTGTGGAATAACTTGTGCATTTTCCCTTTCATGTTTAAGCACATACATTGGTAAAGGTAACAAAACAAAATGGTCCTTTTATGTTTGGAGACGAAATCTTATAGTGATCTTACAGAAATAAACTTATAACTACTGTTTTAAAATGTAAGACGATACTGAAACTGAATATAATGTGTATGTAACAGGCCTTTACAACATTATCATATCGCAAGGTTCTTTCTTTATATAAAAGACGACAATCAAAAATGGTGTGATTTTATTTTTCAAACAATTAGCCCATCACATTTATCTCACTGCAAAATAATTACCAGTAAACAGTTGTAGTGTAATGTTATGTAATGTATTCATGGTTTTTTAACTGTATTTTTTTTTTATTAGACTGTGTTCATTTTCTGTCTTAAGTAGCCTACTTAGTGTTTCTGAAGCATTTAAGTTGTGACATGAAATCATTCAAAGTCAATTAAATGATACTCATTTAAAATATTCTGACACTTTTTCAGTTTAAAAACTAAACAAGCTCATGCATTTCCATCACTTACCTGCAAGAGAATATTAGATGTGATCACTAGTTTCAGTGTATTAATAAGAGGTTGTTGTGTGAAGAACCTTCCGGTTCCAGTTCATTTGTTTTATTTAGTTTCACCTTCACGGATTTTTTTTAACCTGTACTCAGCTGCAGTGACGTCATACAGTAGCTCCGCCCACAATCATGAATATGGAGCGGTTTCTAATTCAGATTGTGCAAAGGTGCAAACACTTTAACAAGTTTTAAAATCCATCTAACGATCTAACGATCATCACATTAACACACAAACAAAAATGTAATTTTCATGGACAACCACTGTATCAGTGACACGTCATGGTGCTGAAGCGCGAATCTTAGCCTTTTAAATTTTAACGGTTATTTTGATGGTGAGTCTGAGGTCGGAGAATCTGTTGGTTTATCATGCTACAATATGTGAAAATTGCATTTGTTAAATTTTATGTCAGAATATAAATAAACACGCAAAACCTACACGTTGGGACTTTTAAGCAGGTAAAAGATTCATTATTCTATCATCGAGTTTATGAAAGTCTCACCAACATTAGTGTCGATTCTCACAGGAGGATAAAACAAGTGTGTTGTGCTCATTGTATAGCAGATGTCAGTTAGGAATTTATAAACAAAGGAAAGATTCTTTATCCTAAATAAATGTGGTGTTGATATTCTCAGTCTAAACAGTAGGTGTCGCTGCAGATCTTCAGCCCGCTGATAAAACCATTAAAGCAGGGATCCTCAAATCTGGCCCACGAGATCCATTTTCCTGCAGAGTTTAGCTCTGCCTCTAACCCTAATCAAACACACCTGAGCATGCTATTCAAGTTCTTCAGGATCATTAGAGAATCACAGGTAGGTGAGTTTGATCAGGGTTGGAGCTAAACTCTGCAGCGCATTGGCCCTCCAGGGTAAGATTTGATTAAAGAATGAAAGAAAGAAGACACTTACCCGGTTTGTTTACTGTGCTTTATATTTTTACATGCTTAAATTTATTTTTCTGTTTGTGATGTTTAAATCGCCGCAAACAAAACCATGATTTCTTAAATCTGACAGTATGTTTTGTTAAATAATAGCGAATTAAAGCCTTTTAAAATTTCTTATAATACTTCTGCTATCAGGAAAGAGAAACACAAACATTTATAGCATTTTTGTACATTTTTAATCAATGTAGATCTTTCACTCGTGATGTTTGTCTTTAGATGATGATCATGAGAGCTCATGTGGATGTGATGTGCTATAAATCAGTAGGAACTGATCTGTTCATGATGAATATTGATGGATTCATCACAGAAATCTGTCGGCTGAGGAAAAAGTTGGCGACCCTGGAGGTAAAGCTGAAGAAGAGAAACCACAAACTGATCTGTACAGGGTAAAGGGATAAACAGGTTTGTACAGGATAAAGATTCCCCTGCTGAAAAAAACAGCATATGCTGGTTAGGTATGTTTTGGTGCTGGGATGCTGGCTCTTTGCTGGTTTATTCTGGTCCTTTGCTGGTTTATGCTGGTCCTTGACCAGGAACATGACCAGCATAAACCAGCATAAACCAGCTAAAACCAGCATCCCAGCACCAAAACATACCTAACCAGCATATGCTGTTTTTTTCAGCATGGTCACTTCCTTTTTTTACCTGAATGACTGTAAATGACAGTCTTTTCTTTCTGCTGACTTCTAGTGAACTTCTCAAGTTGATTCATTGATTCAATTCTCACAAATCGAACTCACTCAGTTTTTAACTGGATTTTATATTAGTGTTGAACCAATACAGTACTAAACTTGTTTTATATATAAAAATGAACAGTAATGAATAGTATCAGCAGAGCAACAAGAAGCTTCCAGCATTCCTATCAGATAGTGACTAAGCATGGCTCTATGGTCTGTATTGATATTTTGTCAAATCTAAAAATTCTGTTACTTTTTTTTTTTTTTACATCTACAGTAGTTGGTAAACAGTTATTCTTTAAAATAATCTTCTTCAGAGGAACAGTTAAATTGACAGTGTTCCTCAGGAGTTGGAAAAAGTTTCATTGTGTGCGACTGACGGGATGGATTCAGTCAGAAGCGTCAGAGATCAACTCTGAACAGAGATTTAGAGACAGCTCAGCATCACTTTGCTCCACTGACACTCAAGAGAGTCTCTGGGTTCAGACTGTAACGCTGGAAAACAGCGGATGCTGTTCAAACCACAGATGAGGAACATCAGAGTGATGATTGCAATCCTTCAGGTATGTTTCTTCCTTTATTTAACCTTTTTTTTTTTTTCACATTTTACATTTGTCATTCAAGAACCTGTGCCAAGAAAGATGGTTTCGATCAAGTCAAAAGTTTATAAAGTGACTTTTAACAGGTGCATTTTTTATTTGCAGTAATTAATCTAAAATTAGGTCTGTAAGTGCATTTTGTACATAAAAAGGGGGTTTATTTTTATATCTTTACATTTATGACATTTTAATTGATTTTTCTTTATTTTCTGTTCACTTTAGAATCTCAGAAAGGAGCAGTCCGAAAGTCCCACACCTGTCGACAGTGTGGAAAGATTTTCAACCATAAAGGACACTTTGAAGGGGTCATCGGATGCCCATTTTCCACAAGTTCATGATTCTTTAGGGTCTTAATGATATATAATCTGCTTTGGTTAAAAATTCTCACTAGTAGTGTAAAAAAAACACCCTTTTACCTTGTCAAAATCAGCTCTGCAAAAAATCAACTAATTTGCCCCGCCCCTCTCCGCTGTGGGATTGTGAGCCGTAATGTTTACTTTAGCCACATTTAGCAGCGAAACTTGCCAACAAGCACATTAAGAAAGGCCATTTGCAAAGATGCATTCAAAAACCCTTATACTCACTTCTGCTGTGGGTGAAGCTGCATCAGGAATGATTCACACGAACATAGACGCATATGTAGATCGGCATCAGCGCTTTCCTTTTAAAAACGAAAGTAACGCTATCCTCTGCATCTTCAGCGGCTCAGATATCGTGAGTAAATGATGACTACTGTGTTCATTATTACATCCAACAACAGAACACCTCAATCGCTCAATTAGAGTCTTCCTCTGCACCTGAGGTACACAATGGCGATCGGAGTCGGACTGTTTCAGCTCGGTGAGGGCGGGGCTAAGGTAAGACGCTCATGTCAATCAACTGTGTTTCGTCACACCGACAAGAAGCCGAGAATGACCTGATTTTAAAAAGGGGATATTTTAAAGATAAAAAAAAAAAAAAACTCTGGGTGGATTTTTATCATTGTAGGGTGGTTTTGTCCACAAACTGCCAACACACTTTAATGTTCAAAAAACATGTAAAAGTGAGTTTTGCATCTGATGACTCCTTTAATGTGCACATGAGAGTTCACATTGGAGAGAAGCCGATCCTGTGTGATCAGTGTGGGAAGAGGTTCATCTGCGCATTCACTCCGGATTAAGGCCGTTTAACTGTGTTCAGTGAAATAATACATTCATCTCGTCATCAAGCCTTAAAAAAACATCTGAGGATCCATGCAAATAAGAAGCCTTACAAATGTTCTTTTTGTGGAAAGGGCTTTTCAAACCTGTACTAAAGATCACCAGAAAATGCATACCATATCTCATGTGTTTTGATTGCAGCAAGACCTTCACTACAGCCGGCCACTTGAAACTGCACCAAAGAATTCACACTGGAGAGAAACCTTACAAGTGCTCACATTGTGTTATGTTTTTCATACATCAGGAAAGCTGAGGTCACATGAGAAGGTCCATACTGGAGAGAAGACATACAATTGCAGATAAAGCCAAAGATGGCATTTCCCCTATTTGGTAAAATTAGTCGTGAAATTGATTATTTAATAGGAAATTATAGGGGAGGTTGTTTTTTGTTTTTTTTTTTTACTTTTTTTTTTTTTTTAATATATGCATAAAAATATATCTGTAATCTGGTAATAAAACATTTAATAAAACATTTAACGCCTGCCATATAAAATTGTAATTTGTCTGAATGACCACTGTACAAGCCAACACCCTTCCAAAGTGCAAATCTAGCATTTTACATTTCAACTGTCCTATTGAGAAATATGTAGATTTCTAAAGTAAATTAGAAAATCATATAAAATGCAATATTCTCTTAAAAAAGGATTGGTTACTTTACTGAGACTAAAACATTTTTTGCCAACCATTGTTTATCCTGTGGACAGGACAACCTTGTTTAGGGTCGGCCCGAATCTGAAATGATATGTAGGCCTACGATCCCCAACAGGGAATAAATACTAGATGGGAGGAAAAAATATATTTCAAACGCGCTTTTTTTGCAATTATAGACCTTTTTCCTGAGTAAACGATGAGCGCCGCCATTACGAATTCTAACGTCAGATTGAATGCTTTTCTGTTCCGGTTTCCATAGGAACCCATTCAAATAGCGTCCGTTTTTAATGTAGCTAACGTCCGCTGCTTCGTGTCATCTACACACTCATTAAAGTGAGGCACTGACAAATGACGGTCATTGCGGCATTGCCAAGTGATGGCGCTATGGAGCCATGTGCTTTTTAAAAACATTTTAATAGGTTTAACATTAGTTTATTAACTCGGAATATACCATAATTTGACTAGAAACAATGCAGACCGGAAATGCAAAGCATTCTTTCAGTTAAGAGTCGGACTTACTTCCGTGTTCAGGAAAAACGTCTAACATTGGGTATTTAGGTTGTATGTAAATTGCGTGCATCAGGGAGCCGCTATTAATATGCGGTGCATTGAAATCGCTTTTGAACGCTTGTTTGCTTTTTACTTTGGATATTCGCGATCATGCGTATAGTGTCATGATCTGGGCTGTGGGGTTTCCCTCAGCCACCTGAGGTCGCTGTTCCCCTTGCACTGCACTTCCCTGATTGTTCACTCCTGTCTTGTCATTAGCACTGATTACACTCACACCTACTCACTATTATCATTTGGACTATAAGAACTCTTACTGCTCACTCCGCATTCATGTCTGCATTGTCTTCTGTCTTCGTGTGTGTTCTCTGTCGTTTAATTCTTGCCTGGATCTAGTCGTGTTTGTGCCGTGTTGGCCTTGGTTTATGTTTATTTGTGTTTTGATTTTGATTAAAATATCCTTCCCCTGCATTTGGACCCAGACCTCTTTTCCCTCTACCGTGACATATAGCCTATATAGAGGATTTGCACCTGTGTTACGATTTGGATGCGCGACCTTATTGGCGATACTTGGATGTAAACACCATGGATTGCACGGTTATTGTATTACTGAATATGTTGTTCTTCTAATTTATGTTGACTAAACCACAGAAAAAAAAGTGTGGAAGCTGCCAAATCATATAGAGAAGGACTTAGTAAGCAGGAATATGTACGAGTACACAAGGATCTGTCCTAGGTCCACTACTATTTTCAATTTACATGTTACCCCTCGGTAATATTATTAGGAAATATGGGATTAGTTTCCATTGTTATGCTGATGACACTCAACTATATATTTCAACAAGACCAGATGAAACTTCTAACTTAGCAAAGTTAACAGAGTGTGTTAAAAATGTGAAAGACTGGATGACCAATAATTTTCTACTGTTAAATTCAGATAAGACTGAGATATTACTTATTGGACCAAAAAACAGTACACAGAATCTCTTAAACTGCAACTTGCAACTAGACGGATGTACTGTTATTTCCTCTACAGTCAAAAATCTAGGTGTTATATTAGACAGCAACCTGTCTTTTGAAAATCATATTTCCTATGTTACAAAAACAGCATTCTTTCATCTTCGAAACATTGCTAAGCTACGGAACATGCTACCTGTTTCTGATGCAGAAAAGTTAGTTCATGCATTCATGACGTCTAGACTGGACTATTGTAATGCACTACTAGGTGGTTGTCCTGCTTCTTCAATAAATAAGCTACAGGTAGTCCAAAATGCAGCTGCTAGAGTCCTTACCAGATCAAGAAAATATGATCATATTACCCCAATTTTACAGTCTCTACACTGGCTACCTATTAGGTTCCGTATCACTTACAAAATATTACTTCTTACATATAAGGCCCTTAATTGTTTAGCTCCTGCATACCTAACTAGTCTCCTACTACGCTACAATCCCTCACGCTCCCTAAGGTCGCAAAACTCTGGACTTTTAGTAGTACCTAGGATAGCAAAGTCCACTAAAGGAGGGAGAGCCTTTTCTCATTTGGCTCCCAAACTCTGGAATAGCCTTCCTGATAACGTTCGGGGTTCAGACACACTTTCTATGTTTAAATCTAGATTAAAGACTCATCTCTTTAGCCAAGCATTCACATAATGTATCTCATAACGTTGTAATTTCAGTTACATCTGATCAAATGCACATTAATATTCTTCAGCTTGGGCTAAACCATCATTTTTGTTTGGTCGGAAGTTGGAACAGCAGCTACGCTAATTATTTCTCTGTTTCTCTGTCTTTGCCACGGGATTTCCATCCCGTGGTAACTAGGATTTACACAAGATTCAGCCCGGATTCAGATGAAGAGATGATGCCAACCCCTCAGAGGACCGCAGATGATGCCAGCCTTGAAACAACATACAGCACTACATAATTTTCCTACAAGTTTGATTACAGCACATAACCATTGCAATTAGTGTTCATCATCTGTTTAATTACACAGTTACTGATTTAATATTTATATCATATGTACATCGACTCAACATACAGTATTCACCACTAATAAGCTACTAAATATATTGTAGTAGCCTAAAACTTTTGTGCAGCTGCTCTGCAACAATCTGTATTGTAAAAAGCGCTATACAAATAAACTTGAATTGAATTGAATTGAATTGAGTAGTATTAAGATATTAGCCTAATATTTTACTTGCCTAACTGGAAATAAATAGAACAAACACAAATGTTGTCAAGATTCTTACTCTGGAAATCCTGGTTCAGTTTGTGGCCAACCACAAACGCCTTATGTTCCTCAGTTTTTTGAACTCTTCTCCTTGATTTGTTATAAGTTTTGACAGTCTGTAGTATTCAAAATGCATTTCCAGACCGATTAGTACAGCCCAAAACAATAATTGATCATTTTCAGCAGCAGTAATCAGCAAAATATGCAAGTTTCGTTTGGTTCAGTGGCATTGTTTACGTTCAGTGCCTCCAATTTGGCCAATTGATGACGATTAAGTTATTTATTTTCTGTCCCTTTCCATAGTGATGGGGAAACAAACCTTTTCGCAAAATGATTCACTGTGGATTCACTGTGTTTCCCTTACCTTTTAAATTGCACAAATTGAAATTGTGAATTGAAAATTCGCCTAATGGAAATGCGTCAATTGCGCAAAAAATCCCATATATCGCAAAAAAGTTTTTACACTCACATGAGCTGATTTTTCAGGCAATTCGAAAAGGAATATTTTGCAAAACAGCAATGGTAATGGGTTTTTTCGTATTTACAGGTCACATTCGATTAAATATAGCCAAAATCCCACAAAAATCCATTACCATGACTTATCACGAGAGGAAAAAACTATGTATCAGTCGCATAACATCGGTTAATGGAATCATTTCGCTATACTTTTTAATCGCCATTTATAAAATAGCACCAAAGTTTTGCGCAAATCTGTAATGGAAACGCTCCTACTGTTTGGAAGCGCTCGTAACACCACACGCTAGTGACGCCTGCTGGTCAAAAGTGTGTAAATGCGACAAAAACATTAAAAAAACAGCTTTTAAAAACCCATTGCAAATGTTTTATTGCACATATAATTTATTAAATGCAATAAAATACCATTAAATATAAAGTGTTGTATAATATGTGGTTGTTAAAATATTTTATATTAATTTGCGGGGTTTGTTTTATGTATATAGAGGTCAGCAAGAGACTATAAACTACTTCTCATCCTTATAATTACACCTTAAAAACGTCTATAAATTGATACAACTGATCCGTGATCAGGTAAAAAGCATAGACGGTGGTTCAATGGTTCGGCGCTGGGGGGCGATCTCAATGAATTCACGGGTTTACACCACAGATCGCCCACTAAATCAATCAAAATTGATAGAGGTATAAATCAATAAATATTGATTTATTTTTAGTTATTTATTTGCAGAAAAAAGGAATATACAAACAATAACAATAAATCCATTGGAAATTCCGAAACACTTATGACGTAATGAAGCCTCGATTGCGTGACTTTGGAAGTCAAAATCTCCTTTATACAAGGTTTCCTCTAACGAACTCACTTTTTTAATTAAGTCTCTTAAAGTTGTGGTGAAAACAATTTAAAAGCTACTTAAATTGTATGATATTACGAATCTATATTTGACACCTTGTGAATCGGGATGGGCGTGGCAGTCATTCATCCCGGAAGTGCTCATGTTCAAGTTCATCGGAGTAAAAACAAGAGCCTTTTGTAGCGTTTAACTAAGCGTGGTCGCGGATTCGGCGAGTTAAACCATGCGTTAACTTACAGCTCTGACTTGAGTTCGTCTTTTCGTAGATTTAATACACATTCTAACACATTAGAGACTCTTAAATTCTCGCGCTTCTTGAATTTGTTGCATCTGAAGAGTGTTGTGGAGTTTGTTGATGTACAACTGTATCAAAACCATCCACTTTACAGGGATAATCAGCTGAATGCTTCCTGATCATGTGACTGAAGTGTGCGACAGCAACAGCAGCTTCTTGTTCATCAGGGTTAAGGTGTGGTACTTTCATCTTTGCGGTTGTTTTAAGGTTAACTTTAAGGTTCCAAATAAGTTTTTGGAGAATAAAATGTCAAAATTTGTCATTATAATGAAATAATGCTGCATTGTCATTCACAATATTTATGTAAAAATTCAAACAACATGCTTATTATGACTATGAAAGAATAAGGATGCAGATTAATTAAGTACTTTAAATAAGTAAAAAAAATATTTACTGACAAATGGGCAAAACTCTTTTAATGTCATACTTTTTTTTTTGTAAATATGTCTGACAAGACTGTTACACCGAATGACTTTTTAGTAGGTGTCTTCTGTAAATTAGGGAAAAATGTATATTTATTTTGTTGTGCAGAAAAATAAAGACAAAAATGCAATTAAATTAAACAGAAAACTTTTTAATGCAAATAAGGCATTATTTAATGAAACGTGCTAATTTGCATACATTTCTAAAACAAAAATCTAAACACTGTTTCAGAATTCTTGTTTAATTTTTTATTTTTTTTATTTTGACATATTAGAGTCAAATGTTTTTGGGGTATCTCATTTTGTCACTCCATAATTCAGAAAAAACTTAGAAAAGACAGGAAACACTATATATATATATATATATATATATATATATATATATTATTTTTTTTTTTTTTTAAATAATTTTTTGAGGAATAAAATGTATAAAATCAAGCAAATTATATATGAACAAATCCCTCTGTAAAAACCTTCAGGATATAGACAGGAATAACAATGTCAAGTTTGGTGTGTGTATGCTACTGAAGTGGAGATTTATGGCTCAGTGCAGGAGAAAAAACTCATTTTGAGAAAACAGCCTTTAAAAATATGCATTGTATTTGAAATCTATTGACACAAACAGATACAGTGCTATAAAATAAACACTTAACAGTGTCTATATGAAAAACCAAAAAGCCCAAAATCTCCGAAAAAACAGCATTTTTGCCTGCAGTGTCAGAAAATGTCAGATGTCATATTGCAAAAATATTCAATATATTCAAATATTCACTACAGATTGCTATTGAACACAACACAATATTTTTTTTTTAATTGATAGTTAATCGTTTCTTGAGTAAATGTTTCTTGAGCAGCAGCTCAGCATATTAAAATGATTCTGAGTTTGCAAAGTCATTTTTGAGCAACATCTGCTATTTACAAACAGCTTATCCATTGCATATTAAGAACTTTATTAGACTCAAACCAACCTTTACCTGTTTCTCTGCTCGTTCAGTAGTGGCCAAGACCATGTGCTGTCCTTTGTGGTTGGTGTCCAGCATGAAACACTGGCGGTCAGTGCAGCAGTAAACCTCCAGGAGCTTGTGATGTTGGGAGCACATCTTCCTTCGTAGTTGTCTAGTGATGTCCACCAGTGAGTGTGCTTTCCCCATGTTCAGTCTGCTGTGCAAAATGAGGTGAGTTTCGCAATAAGACACCAAACACACACTAGACGTATGGAGTCAAACTCCACATTCTCAGCTTGCTCCGTCTGAAGTCCTCTCCTCTTTAGTTGCTCTGCAGCTCGAGCAACAGATTTGTCAGAATCGGCAACAGAAGCACTGGATTCGTCCAGATCTACAACTTGAGCCCTTGATTCATCCAGATGTGCAACAGAAGCCTCCGATTTTTCCAGATGTGCAACCCGAGCTGCGTATTCTTCCAGGTCTCCCTTACATGAGGAATTTTGTTTACACCGAGGGCAGCTGTTTTCCTGCTGGTCCTGGAGGCAAACTGAGCACATGCGTGAGTCCTACTCATTTTCCATTTGCATGAAGAACAAGGAGCTCGGTGTTAAAGGGACTCTAAAAACAGTTTAGTTTCACTTCTTTTCCTTGTGCGTGAATGTGGGCAGGACTTTCTTATGTGTGTGTGCGTGTGTGGCAACAGATAAAGAGAGACAGAACTAAGGGCTTGCTCGAATCTGAAACCTAAACACAGAGAGACACACGGTTGCTTGCTAGGACGCTGTCGCTTGCGTGTTTAGCTAAACAATGGCAGACTAACCAGCTAGTAAAATTACTTCATATAAACACAGGAGAGACACTGTACCATCAAGTGGTTTAAGCTATCATTGTCTGTTTGCAGAGAGCTAAAGTGATCTTAATCTGAGCCGTCTGTTTTTTTTGTTTGTTTTTTTTTGTGTGAACCCAGTCTTCACCTCTAGTGTGTGTGTTTCATAAAGTTTATATATGTGGGCAGAGTCCAGGTGCCGTGCATTCATCAAACAAACGGTTGTGTAACTTGTCAAGAGGGACAATAAAACTGTAGAAAGAGCCATAATACGGGCTGTTTTATAATTTAATGCTTTTTGTGTCGTAACTTTATTTAATATGCTCCGTTTCAGAAAGTGTGTGGCTTGTGTCATTTCTCTGATTGGAATTATTTTAACGTTTTAAGATCAGTATTAATAATTACAATGAAGTTAATGTTTATTGAGATGTATACATCATCTGAAAGCTGAATTAATACGATTTCCAGTGATGTATGGTTAAAGTCAGGAATCTTATGGTGGAAAAAAATAAACAAATTCAAAATATTGAGAAAATCACCTTTAAAGTTGTCCAAATGAAGTTTTTAGCAATGCATATTACTAATCATAAATTAAGTTGGAATATATTTACAGTAAGAAACGTGCAAAACATCTTAATGGAACATGATCTTTGCTTAATATTTGAATGATTTTGAGCATAAAAGAAAAATTGATGATTTTGACCCATACAGTGTATTTTTGATATTTATGTAGTTAATATAGATGTGTGTGCATAAGCTGTAAAAATGCAGAAGTATATAACAGAAGGATGTGAACTTTTTCTTAACATGAAGACTTGGTATGTTGAATGTTGAAACTGGTCACAATTTCTTTGACGTTTTCACTACTTAAGCTAAACTTTTTTTTTTTTTTTTTTTTTTTGTAGATTTAAGCAAATTCTTTGCATTTGACCTTCAAACAACTTGGATCATTTGTATGATGCTAAGGCTATTATTGATATTATATATACATGGTTATTGTCCTGAACTTTTCTGTTTAGGTCCCAAATCAGTTGAGAAAACTTGTCATCTTTTATCAATAGATTCAAATGATGACTTAATTTGATGGTATTTTCCATTTCCATTTAAACATTTAGGAGATGCTTTTATCCAAAGAGGACAATGGAAGCAATCAAAAAGTCTAAAAGGGCAAGTTTTTCAGAATAGAATTTTAAGACTTGATAAATTATAAAAAAATAAAAATACGTATTTTTCATAAAACTCCAGATGTATTTTGTTAAAACATAATGTCATATCAGCGCCACAAAACCTGGTATCATGGTAGAATTATGGTAATTACATCATATTTTATGTTTTAATGTATAAACGCTGATAAAGTTGATGTGCATAGGCTTCATAAAGTCAGAACTGTTATCGTAACACGTGTGACGCGCCTCGTGTATCTTACAAAACCGCTTTCACATAAACACACACGCTATCTCCCCTCACTGAACACACACGAACGCGCACGCGCGCGCGCACACTCGCGCCTCACATAAAACAAACGGGGCCGCGCCGCGGATCGCCTCTGCTTCAGGTGAGTGTAAATACGTCTTCTCTAGATTAATTGATGTGTATCATATCTTCTGATAAAAACAAAATCGATTGTTCAGGTAAATGTTATAGTTGTAACGTTTTCGCTGCGAAATACTGACTGCTGTTTTGAACTGATACTACACATTTAGTCAGTTCAACGTAATTACTTGTTTAGAAATTACGTAAGAACTTCATGTTGGATAGTTCATCGTTATAAGAAAAAAATAAAGTTGTTGAGATTCTGTAAACAGATTGAAACGTCTTTCATTAAGTCTAAACCTCAATTTATGGGTGTCAGATGTGTATCCTGATGTAATGATTGACTGAGAGCTGGTGGTTTGCTGTTCTTCAGGGTTTCCTCAGGGTTTCCAGGTGCGATGGCAGACACAGGTGTCCAGATGAAAAGAGTCAGAGATGTGGACAACAGTGTGTCCAGGACTAAAGTGTCCACCAGCATGTCCTCGCCATCGGCCAAACGAGGAGCAACCGTGAGCTTCCACAACATCAACTACAGCGTGAAGATGAAGAGCGGCTTCATCTGCAAGAGGAAAGTCACAAAGAAGAACATCCTCATCGAGCTCGAGTGAGTCTGTCACACTTTTAATGGTTTGGTGTCAAATGTATGGCAAGCCGCTCAGGAAAAAATTCATGTGTATTGTGTGAATATGGATTGGTTCACTGGTTGAATGTATGGTTTAATCAGAACTGCATTTGTTCATGATACATTGGTATAACCAGACATGTACTGGTTTAGATACATCGGTCTGATCACATGCACATGGGTTTGCTCCTGTATACGTTGGTTCGTTCAAGTAATCATTGGGCTTCTCAATAATGCATTGGTTTCCTCAACTATGTATTGGTTGAGATAAATCTGTTTCCTCAAGATACATTGGTTTGTAAGTATATTGTTTTCTTCAGGTATATTATGGTTTAGATACATTGGTTAGCTCAAGTATACATTGGTTTGTTCAGCTGTAGATTGGTCTAAACCGATGTATCTAAACCAATATATACTTGAATAAACCCATATATACTAACCAATACATAGTTGAGAAACCCAATGTATCTAGACCAATATATACTTGAACAAACCAATATATACTAACCAATACATAGTTCAGGAAACCAGTATATCTAAACCAATATATACTTGAATAAACCCATATATACTAACCAATACATAGTTGAGAAACCCAATGTATCTAGACCAATATATACTTGAACAAACCAATATATACTAACCAATACATAGTTCAGGAAACCAGTATATCTAAACCAATATATACTTGAATAAACCCATATATACTAACCAATACATAGTTGAGAAACCCAATGTATCTAGACTAATATATACTTGAACAAACCAATATATACTAACCAATACATAGTTCAGGAAACCAGTATATCTAAACCAATATATACTTGAATAAACCAATATATAAATACACAAACCAAATAATTCCTGAAGAAACCAATATATACAGACCAATGTATACTTAAATAAACCAATATATAATAACCAATACACAGTTGAGGAAACCGATGTATCTAAGCCAATATGTAATTGAAAAAAACAATATAAGCTTAAGTAAACCAATGTATCTAAACCAATGTATACTTGAGCTAACCAATGAATCTAAACCATAATATACCTGAAGAAAACAATATACTTACAAACCAATGTATCTTGAGGAAACCGATTTATCTCAACCAATGCATAGTTGAGGAAACCATTGCATTATTGAGAAGCCCAATGTTTACTTGAACGAACCAACGTATACAGGAGCAAACCCATGTGCATGTGATCAGACCGATGTATCTAAACCAACACATGTCTGGTTATACCAATGTATTATGAACAAATGCGTTTGTGATTAAACCATACATTCAACCAGTGAACCAATCCATATTCACACAATACACATGAATTTTTCCTGAACGGCTTGCCATACCAATGTATTGCTGTTTGATCACAGTATTCATGTCCCATGGTTTTTAAATGTCCCATGATATTTTTGAAAGCACCTTGGACAGAGGTTATATTTCTTGATTACTGTACTTACAGTGCCTTGCGAAAGTATTCATACTCCTTTTTTTTTTGGTATATTTTGTTATGTTGCAACCTTATGTTAAACTGCTTTAAATTACTTTTTTCCCCCACATCAATCTACATCTCATACACCATAATGACAAAGCACAAAACAGGTTTGTAACAACTTTGCACATTTATTAGAAATAAAACCCTGAAAAGATACCGTTACCGTTTTCCGGGACACTCGAAATTTAGCTCAGGAGCATTCATATTAGATGTTACAACACTTGGAGTGGAGTTAAACTGTGGCAAATTCATTTGAATGAGTCTGATTTAGAAAGGCACACACCTCTCAGAAAAGGTCTAACAGCTGAAAATGCATTTCAGAGCAAAAACCAAGTCCTGAGGTCAAGATAACTGCCTGTAGAGCTCAGTGACAGACGTGCGTTAAGGCAATGATCTAGGGAAGAGTTCAGAAACAAATCTGCTGCATTGAAGGTTCACAGAAGCATTATCCATAATGGAAGACGATTGGAACAACTAGGACTCTAGAAAATGTCCAAGCTGACAGAGATGGAGAGGTGAAAAGGTGAGGCAAAGAATGGCAGATAATTGTCAAATGCAGATGTGCAAAGCTTGTCACATCAGACCCAAAAAGACTTGAGGCTGTAAAGGAGCTTCAACTATGTACTGAGTTTAGGGTATGAATACTTATGCAATGTACAGTGTTTTATTTTTAATAAATTTGTAAAATTTGCAAATCTGGTTTTTGCTTTGTCATCATTATGGTGTATGGAGTGTAAATTGATGTGGGGAAAAACTAATTTAAAGCAGTTTAACATAATGCTGCAACAAAACAAAATGTGAAGAAAAAATGAAGGGGTATGAACACTTTTGCAAGGAACTGTATGTATTAGTTTGGGGGATTTGTACTCTACTCACGTGCGATTTAAACTGACTACTTGTGCTTTTACTTGATTACATTTCTGACGAAAAAAGTGTACTCCTTACAATTTTGTTTCATCTTGAAAAGTACATTGTTTATTTTATCTTATGAAGGGCCCTATGCTTACATTTCTTGTTAGGAGCACATTCTAAATAATAATCAAAATATCTGATTAAAAATTAGCCTTCCCATTACGAGGTGATATTTGACTCCTTAAAGTGATATACAGGAGAATTTAGTTTTTCATATGTTTAATGAGGCTCAGAGGTGGCATGAGTGTAATCAAATTCATAAATTCAGATTAATGTTTTAAATATAACATTTTTGAATACAGAATATTAAAGATTTAAATAACTGAAAAGAGCAATACACTAATTTAATTTCTGAATCATATCATTTATTTGATTCATTCAAATGGCTGGTTCATTCAGGAATAACCCAAGTGACTGTCTTTATAAATGGGAAATTGAATCATTTCACTAGATGTTTAAAAACGCTCATTCATTCATAAACAAAACACGAAATAGATCAAAATCAGGCAATAGTGTTATAGTCAGACAATGTAAGTAACTTCCTAACTTGTTTGTTTATTTAGCTGCTGTAATAAATCAATATCTCATTTACAAACTCCCTTAAAAATTATTAAAAGCTGTCACTCATCTTAGTTTGCGATATCACAAAGCTCTTTTATAATCAACAATGCTGTTTATACTGCACAATCAATATCTTATTTACACTCTCTCTACACTTTATGCAAGCATTCATGAGATATGAAATATAAATATTTTTTCATAGTCGCACGTAGTAATTTTCAGTCGCATTTCGCAGATCTCTAGCTAGTTTCTCATTTTTATTTGGTTTAAATTGATGTACTGAAATACGTAAAACTAAAACTTAAATAAAAATGAATAAAAACTATATAGAGGGATTAAAAAGAATGAAAATAACAAAAACAAACAACAAAATTACTTAAACTTTAATCAAATTACAATTAACCGAAAAAAAGTAACAAAACAGAAAGCTATACAATTAATGAAAAATATATATTTTTTAAAGTTCATATGAATGCTACTAAAATTATTAGTTATCAAATAAAAGTATTCAATATTTTTATATATTAATTAAATATAGACATTTCAAGTATAAACATAAAACAAACTAATTGAAAATGACAAAAACACAACAAAAATCCTAAAGCTTTAATTAAATGAACAGGAAAAAAAGAAATGATAAAAAAGGTAAATATTAATAATATAAACATAAAACAAACAAATTCAAAATGACAAAAACACAACAAAAATCCGAAAGCTTTAATTAAATGAACAGGAAAAAAAATAAATTATAAAAAAGGTAAATATTAATAATATAAACATAAATCAAACAAATTAAAAATGACAAAAACACAACAAAAATCCTAAAGCTTTAATTAAATGAACAGAAAGAAACTGAAATTATAAAAAAGGTAAATATTAATAAAATGATATATAATATGAATTCTTGTTTTTGATATGATAAAATATATAATATATTTAATATCTCAATGATACTGAAATAATTTCATCGTGTGTTTATATGGTTTCTGTATATTTTATTTTATTGTAAAACTATTGTTTTTACTTGCTTATAGTGATTGCAGGTTTATCTGATGGATGTTTTCTGCATTTGGCAGTTTGACTGTAATTATTAATGTAGTTGTCATAGAATCTGGTTTATGATGAGTCTGATTTCACATTTTTCTTTGAAGAATTTGGTTTATTTTTGTGTTCATTCAGTGACCAGCAGAACTGCACCAGATCTCATGTTCAGACTTGTTTTCTGCCTCGGTTTTCTTCTGCGAGAGGAGTTGAGACGAACACTGACATGTTTAGTCCCTGTGTAAATGTTATGCTTATAATTCGATGTAAAGAAAGAAATGAAGAAGATATTTGCAAAGTTGTAGGTCTGGGAGTGTGGACGTGATTCGGGGTATCGTGTGTTTTGTGGAAAGCACCAGGGAGGGCTTGTGTGAATTGAAGGAAGGAAGTATGGAGATGTTTCAACAAACTCCGGCACCCGCTTCTCCAAAAAAAAAAAAACTAAATATGCACTAAAAACATAATTTGTATGTGCTTCAGTGGACACGGCATTAAATGCATGCTAATGCATTATGCAAGTAAGCTGATTTGAGTGATAAACATTCAAACACATGCTTTTGTAACCTCATTGTGTTACATATTTGCACCCACTGACTTCAGCTCATTGTCTGACATTAAAGTCGCTGCTGAACAATAGCACTAAACTTTCACACAGTGCGAAACGGAAAACACGAGCTTAAATGAGGCTTTTGAGAGTATAAAATGCAGTGGAATTTATTTTAGTGTTGATGAGCGCCATCAAACCTTGACTTTTGCCCTGCTGTTAGATAAGCGTCTGGATTTGCTGTCCGTCTGAATCACAGGAGTTTGGATCACGTAACAGACAATATACTGGCAATTGTACATCTATCAGTCGGATTTCCTTTGCAAAATAACCGCTTTTCATTGTAAACATCTAATTTGACTTCAAGATCAAAATATTTACAAATGATTTGTTGTTTAAAGAAAATGTTTAGCTTTTTTGTTCATTTAACCTTCAAAATCTCAATACCATAATGCAAAGATTACATTT